>NC_056734.1:68050894-68153394 GCF_019279795.1 Protopterus annectens
GGGGAGAGTGTTTCCAGTTTTAAGACCCTTCCTTCCTACTCATAGACAGCAATTTCTTTCTCCTATTGTACAGCCTATTAATGGCAGCTGTCCACCAGGCAGGTTTGTTTTTCTTTGAAGATCTTGTTTTGGTTCTGTCATGTACGGCAGAGTCAATGCAATTGTACAGTTGTACAATTGTACAGGTGCTTGTATAACGCATTTGTGTATAACTTTGTATTATACTTCTAAGATCAATTTCATTGTTTATTTGTAATACACAGTCAGTCCACAATAAGATTTTCAGATTACTGCTGCTATGACCTTCAAGCATTGTTCAGTACTGATGTCGGTTCTGAGTTCCTTTATTACCATCAAGCCAGACCCCTGAAGTTCCCACAATGTGGTCGACAGCCTAAAGTTCTTGATGTGCCACACCAACTGCACTATTCCATAATTTGTTTAATCTGTGCCAATTAGCAACAGCTGCTTTGTGAAGGTGGAATTCTCCTTCCATCATTTTCCCCTTAACTCCATGCCTGTCCTTTGCTGGGTGGCATGCTCCTGCTGGCCCTGGGATGTTCATTCAGCATGTCTATGTACCTCATTTTTGTACCCAGGATTGTGTTGCTACCTGCCTCTAACACCATTTTCCAATACCATTTAATTTCCAATTTTTCTCTTCATAGCATCACAGAGTAGGAAGGTCCTTTCATCACATCTCCTCTCTCGATAGGCAGAAATTTGTGTGGCATGGAGGAAAAACTTCCACCCATTCTACTCGCCTGTGGCATAGGAGGAGAAAAAGGGGAGAAGGGATTGCCTACTTTGTTTGTTTATTGAAATATAAATGTCAGGATGTCTTAACCCTGGGAATATATAGCTTTTCCTTCTTATCAATCCAGGGAATATATCGTTTTTCCTACTTATCTGTCCCTTCCTACCCTGATCATTTTCTCCCTGAGCTACCTGATAGTAACCCCACACCCTTTGAACTTATGAACCTAGACTTAATTCTGTCTCTCACCCAATCCCACCTTGCAGACATCACAGGATGGCCTGGAAAAAGATGGCAAGGAGAGGACGAATCTCTGGACAAAGCAGTAATTTACTTTGTCTCTGTGAATATCCACCTGCAAATTCTCCCATCAAAGACATAAACACATTTTTACTATCCTGACCAAGCTTTATTGTTACTATTTCATACACTCTTTCAGTCACTTTCCATCTTTATTACACTATTAAGATCCATTTCATAGGTTATTAATAATATACAATCAGATGACCAGATTACTGCCATCATGACCTTCAGGCATTGCTCAATATTGCCATCACATCTTCCCTGCCAACTAGCTAGATGCATGAAGCCTTCTGTCTTATAGTTTAGGGCTTATAGCATCAAAAAGGACAGTCAGTTTGCTACCTTCTTGATCTTCTTTGTCCAAATGCTTCCATGCTTTTGTTTTTCTGTCCCTCATGGATTTTAATGTTTTCATCAATCTCACATCTCACTATCAGTGGAAGCTCTTCAAATTCATGCACCAACACTGCTGCTATGTCTCGTCTATAATAACAGAAAGAGAGTTACCACACTTTGGATGTCCCGATAGCTGGCCCAAATCCACTTTTACCCCCAAAAGTGCCGCTGCCCCCTACCCCGCACAGCCATTCCATACATCAGTCTCCCCAACTCATGTTCAAAGCCTTGAGATTATACTCTCATCTTCCCTGCCTCATTGTTACAGTTCCTACCCAGGTGTGTTTCAACAATGTCAGCATGCACATATAAAACGTCAGGTTCCAGTAGTATCTGCTAATGTTGTACACTTAGTATGGTGTACTTCCCTCCTCTGGTGTCCTAAAAGCATCTAAATGACTATATATTATCAACCTCCAAAGCACATGCCAAATTGCCTTGTTCCAAAAGTTTTAACTATTGCCTTGAATTTCCTTAACTTTTTAGTTACCACAGCTATGACAAATCCCCCTCTTAACTTATGTGACTTCCAAAAGATGATAAAGTAAAAGAGTATTGAAAGCATTTGCTGGGATTGTTCTTGACTATGACTACCATGAGATAAACAAAACCAAGGACTCAGTTGACTGAGGTTCTCACAGCAAACATGGCTGGCCTTCCCTTTTGAAGTGCAATTTGGGTCACTGCGAGATCCCTGGCATACTGCAGGAGGTTAAACTTGTGAACACCTGAACCACATCCTTGTCCAGCAAGTTGAATATATCTGTATCCTACTCCCTTCTAAATAGTTTCTTTCCCCGTATGAGGTATAAGAGCCACATTGTATAGCTCTAACTGCCTTGTACTCCCCAGTTTCTGCATTACCTCTTTAGCCCCCTCATGTCATGGATTTAGACCCCTCATGTCATGGATTTAGTTCACTCATCTCATGGGTTTGTTATCCTGTCACCATCTCCATCCCCAGTCTGAGGAGTAACATGGTACAGAAACCGAAAGATTCAGACACCTTTTTTGACCCCACCAACTAATGCCACTTCTATAGTTTGCATTGGTATTGCCTTTTCCCTCTGAGTCTGTACCATGTCTACAAGCTCTTGCATTCTACTGAACTCCCAAGGCTCTAAACTACTCAAGAACACACCCAATATACTCACCAAGGCAAACCATCTCATCTTACAACAACATTGCATCACCTCTAACTTCTGGGATGTAACTTGTGTCTGCTGCAACCGTGGTCTTCTGTGGTTCTTCCAAGATTGATGTGTTCTTCTGGACCACAGTTTCTTCTTGCTGCTCTTCCTACTATCAGCTATGAGCCTATGATCTCAACTGATGTCCTAACCCTTACTGTCTCTTCTGCTTTCAGTCACCTCTGGCCCTTCCTTCTATTTTTTTAATAGAGTCATTCTCTGCACAGCTATGGGATCCCACCTCTGTTAATACCCAAAAATGTTTACCATCCTGCAGCAAGGGTAAACAAGCAAACTGAGTATATAAGCAAAAGGGTATAAGACTGATGGCATTGTTGGGGACTTATGTTTATCTTCTTACTCATATCTCTATATGTGTCACCATTAATCTTTGTTAAAATGTTTTAACTTCCCTTTTTCCTCCCACCACATCCACCAAATTAGTCCTCCCTCATGCTCTTTCCTTCTTCTTTTTTTAATGATATACCAAACTCACTCACCCACTCTTACCTCCTAAGGGTCAGTCCCAGTTTCCCAACCCAACTTACTCTTTATTTTTCTCTTCATATTTTACAACTGTAGCATGTATTCATCAACACACACACACACACACACACACACACACACACACACACACACACACACATATATATATATATATATATATATATATTTTGCCAGTTTTTCCCATTTTCTTAGATTACAGATATATAAATCACCTGATATGACAACAGAACCAATATATAAATATACATAAACATCATATATTTCTTTTATTCATTATTAATTCTTATGCTAGGCCTCTTATCCTCCTCTGGGTACTTGTCTCTTTTTTTAACCTTCTTGCACTTTCCTGCAAGTGTGTTACCTAACATCTTTCTTGCAGAACCGCTATCTCTTCTTGATATCACTCTTTGCTTGCACTAAAGTCCTGCCATCCTTTCCAATAGAAGTTATTTATGTAGCTTATCTTCTACACCCATCTGTGCCTTGGGGAAAACTCGAGAGGTTGTGATAATGCACCAGTGGTTCATGTCCTTATCAGAAGAACAGACCACCTTAACCATTGTTTCATTTTTTATTAGGTTTTAAATCGTTATCATATTTAAAGGCTCAATCATGGCTACCATTCATCGCTGTAGCCATTTCAGCCATCTTCCAACATGGTTGATGTCCCTGGAAAGGGAATGGTCTGACCTTAACTGGTGACATTAGTTGCAAAAGATGGAGGACCAGTACTCAGTATATTACATCTAACTCTATGTGAGATTTTCAGATGCCACCTGTAAACTGCAATTTTCCCCTCTTTTTTATTATCTAGTGACATCCACTCAGTGGTGAATTAAGTGCTCCCTGGGCAGTTTTCAAGCCATGCCTCTCCACAAACACACACACACACACACACACACACACACACACACACACACACTGTGCATAAATATGCATGTTCTTTTGCATACACCTTCCAGGTCATTTTAAATTATATTTTTTGTTTAAAAACATATGTATGTTTGTTTTACATTTGAGTAGACAGATATTTTTCTAGTAAAACTGCATTTACAAATAATTAAAGTACTCTTTTCATCTGTAAGACCACTCAAACTGCTGTTGTAATGCTCTATTGTTTGTATCCATCAATTACAGGCACTTGACTGTGCACACTTCAAAACAACCATCTGTGATTAAAAGTGGCCCCAGTAAAGTATTTCAATATACTTTACACAAATGCTCACTAGTACTATAAAACCAGGATAATGATTTTAGCTTGGTCATGACAGCAGGATCAGTCTTTTTCATCCACGGGGAGCAGATATACTCAGCAGCTATACTAGATATCATAAGTCAGATGTCTGATTGTAGAACAAATAATTATGGATGCAGTAATTATGTTTCACACAAACAGAAGTCAGAATGAAAAGTACTGACTATGCTGTGAGGATTTACAGACCAAAAAAAAAAACATAATGCTGCTCTTTCAGAGGGGGGGTCCATCTATTTCCTGTAGAATTTCACAGTTCCATGGTTTCTCTTTGCTGCTGTCCCAGTGAAACATGGAATAGCAATGAGCAGAAAGCTGTGCCTGTTTAGACTGGTTCACAGGGCCAATTATTTTATAAAACATCACTTTCCTTAAAATAAATAAAGTGCCCAAATGACTTCACTGTTCCATGCTATGCAAGAGCGCATGCACAAATGGTAGTCACTGTGAGTATACAGAGGTAAATACTCTTGGTGTGTCTCTCATGTAATACTTTTCGTAAAAAACTAAAATCAAATGTTTGGCTTTTACTGATTGTTATGTTGAGCACATATGCTAACTAAAAAGTGTCAGGAGTGCTGTACGCAGGTGGGCAAGCCAGGAGCTTTGAAGAAGGACTAAGCCAGATCTGAGCAAAGGCCCTTCCTTGACTTTTCCAGTCTATTAAGAGCCAAAACCAGAGAAAACAATCTAAGCAAAAGCTAGGTAAATAATAAAAACATTGAAAAAATAGTTCCCTGCATAGAGGTTGATGCACGGCTCAGTAAAACTTGAACCAAACAATAGAGAAGAGCCAGCAAATGTGAACTGTGTATATGAATTTAATAACCAAGTAAAACAAGAAATGACATAACAGACTGGTTTCGGCTAAGGGGTTAGACTAGCCTTCATCAGTGTAAAAGATTCTAAATATCTTGTAATCCTTATATATCATCATTAACAATTAATGAAGTCATGCAATTGGTAAGCTCATAAATATTCATTCAAACCTGGGTGGAACAAACCATTTAATTTTACTATCCACTTTTTTTCTTTTGCATTCAGTTTTGAGTGCCAACCAGTTTTGTTGTTTCTGTCACCTATTATTCTATTAATAATAATGAAATTAAATGTTGCAGTGGTGTGTTTTAAAGTATGTTTGAACAGAGCACTACTCATCCTTTTGTGTTTGACATCACTAAGGTGTTCAGAAATGCGTAGCCTAAGAGGTCTAGAAGTTTGCCCAATGTAGAATGCATGACAACTGCAAGTGGCAAGATATATCAGCCAATCTGTACTGCAGTTAGCAAAAAACTTAATGTCAAATACCATCCCACAATTACTGCTAGAAAATTGTTTAGACTTGAGCACCTTATTACAATGGCTACAATGGCCACAAGGCATACAACTGGATCCGTCTTTCATGTTCAAACAACAACTTGATACATTTTTGGAATCAGCATTTCAGAAAGGTATTATTACAGAAAAAAACAAATACCATCTCACAGTTCCAGACCCAACCAGCCAATACATATATTTTCTACCCAAGATTCATAAGGGCCTTCAGTATCCCCCGGTAGACCAATTGTGGCTGGCAATGGTTCTTTGACAGAACCTTTGTCAGAAATTTTAACACAATATCTCAAACCATTATTAAAATGGGTGAGATCCAGAATTCAAGACACCACGGAATTCTTGGATATAATAAACCAAATGCAAATTGAGGATCACTGGTTACTATGCACGTTAGATGTTTGTGCTTTGTATACAAACATACCACACTGGGCTGGCTTGGATGCCATTGAATATTGGCTACACAAATCGTGTCTATATAAACCTGGATTCAACACTCTTCTCATCTGTTTAACGGAACACGTTCTCACCAAGAAAGTTTTTTTCTATGGTAAGCAATGTTATCTACAGGTGCATGGCACGGCAATGGGGGCATCGTTTGCCCCTATGTATGCTGATTTGTACATGGCTTACATAGAGGAACATATTATTTATGATGTTATACATAACATCTATTTGGAATCAAATGACATATGGAGCAGATATCTGGATGATTGCTGGATGGTGTGGAGGTCTGATGTGGAATACCTCATGGAATTTATAGGTTATCTTAATGATAACAAGTGGGGCTTACAATTTATGATCAACTACCATCCAGACAGGATCACCTGTTTGGATGTACTTGTAAGCAGGAATGATGACAACACTCTACATACAGAAGTACTTCGCAAACACCCACAATATAACACCTTACTCCACACATCCAGCTTTCATCCTGCTCATATTGTCAAAAACATTCCCAAATCTCAATTTATTAGGATGAGATGTATCTGTTCAGATGAGAACTCTTTTCAGTTTTTTCGTAAAGACCTGATTCATAGGTTCCAAGAAAGAGGTTACAGTATGGATCATGTATATACAGCTAACAATTATGCTGCCAACTTGGATAGAAAGGACCTTCTCAAATACAAAAAGCAGTCACAACACAAAACAAATATTCTCCGTTTTACCACTACATCTGGTAGAAACACCAATAGACTTATTGACGTCATTATAAGACATTGGGATATTCTATTAGCTGACAATCTTTTATCACAATATTTAGGTGACATTTGCCATTTCTCATTTAGAAAAGGGAGGAATTTGGGGTCTTACTTTAACCACTACAAACACCATCACCAGCCAGCATACAAGGATACTATACAAACTACTATCTCTCGTGACAAGTTATGTGGTTGTATGCCTTGTGGCCATTGTAGCCATTGTAATAAGGTGCTCAAGTCTAAACAATTTTCTAGCAGTAATTGTGGGATGGTATTTGACATTAAGTTTTTTGCTAACTGCAGTACAGATTGGTTGATATATTTTGCTACCTGCAGTTGCCAAGCATTCTACATTGGACAAACTTCTAGACCCCTTAGGCTACACATTTCTGAACACCTTAGTGATGTCAAACACAAAAGGATGAGTAGTGCTCTGTTCAAACATGCTTTAAAACACACCACTGCAACATTTAATTTCATTATTATTGATAGAATAATAGGCGACGGAAACAAGAAAACTGGTTGGCACTCAAAACTGAATGCAAAAGAAAAAAAAGTGGATAGTTAAATTAGGTGGTTTGTTCCACCCAGGTTTGAATGAATATTTATGAGCTTACCAATTGCATGACTTCATTAATTGTTAATAATGATATATAAGGATTACAAGATATTTAGAATCTTTTACACTGATGAAGGCTGAGCTAACCCCTTAGCCGAAACCGGTCTCTTATGTCATTTCTTGTTTTTCTTGGTTATTGAATTCATATACACAGTTCACAGTTGCTGGCTCTTCTCTACTGTTTGGTTCAAATAATAAAGCACCCACACATTTCCAGTCTCAAAGTGCTACAGTTACAGCCAGGCAACCCAACACGGATTGACAATGCCAGCAGTCACACCAAAGAATGTCACCAATGTTCTGATTGCACCCCCTCCCCTTTTAGCTCATACTACCTAGAGGTATATTGACAATGAAAAATGGAAAAAAAATGTAATAATTACAATAAGGTAGTGTACCCTGCTATATATGCAGTAAGTGTACAGTAGTTTAACCAGTCCTTCCACAAAATGGTCAAACAATGCAAAGGCAGAAACTGGATAAAGTTCAGTTTCTATTTCTGATGTGCAAGTTTCCGCAAAGCATGGTAGCATCAGTAATAAATGTAAACACTGCCTCTAAACAAGCCAAGAACATATGACATAGCTACCCTATATCATGTCTTTATGTACTCTTGTGTTATAATGAAAAGTCAGAATAAATATTTTTAACTTGTAGCTGTCAAACACTTGAGCCTATCCCCCACCACCAAACCACAGCAATAACCACTTTATTAGCTAGCCTTTACTTTTGTCCACAGACTGTCCCCTGTACACAGCTAACCACTTGTAACAGTCAGTGCCTGTCTGCCTCTGTTCTTAAAAATAAGAAAATGTATAACCTGTCTTACAACAAAACGTGCAAAGGCATACCAAGTAATCGTTATGCTGTCCACCTTGGCACCAGCACTAATACTCATTCCTTTCAACTGTCCAGAATTTTGTAGAATGTCCAGATTTTTGCCTTATATTTTTGGTCTGTTTTTCATAATATTGTGTTTTTTTGGCAAATCATTGAGGACTGAAGTCAGAAAATAATGGCACCCATTTGAGATTCAGACGTTATATCCTTTAAAAAATTCATGTTAATGCAAAACCTGTTATTCTATCAGTTTTCTAAGTTTATAAAAGCAATATTTAAAACATGTCCCTATTGTTGGGCTTTTGCCCCACCATTATTTATGCCTTTGTCCAGATTTCTTGCTCTAAGAGATTGACAGGTATGCTAATGCTCTCCATACTATATCAGTCTTGCTCTCAAACAAGCTCATGTAATGTCATTTTAGCATTCCCACACTCTGCAGTGAGATAAACAAAAAGCACCTAATCTGAAAATGAATTGCAGAGACTTTCATTGAAAATATTTATTTATTTTTTTATTTTACATTTGTTGACCGGGCTAGTCTGGCTGTATACATGTCCATTTTCAGCAGAGGCCCGAGGAGAAAAGCTCCACTATATACTAGTAAATAACATTAAAACAGCCCAGTAAGAGACAAAATTATACGTATTTAAGGAACTATTTCAATATAGCATCGTAACAGTACAGAAGCACTTTAACAAAAGTAAGAAATACAGTGAGGATCCCTAATCCCATATTCTTTGCAGAAGCAGGAACAGTAAAAGAGAAACAGAGAAAAAATAATAACACAAGATTCTATGCAATATTTACAGTGTTAACAATTGTGATAAACATTTTGTGCCAGGGCACTAGTTTTAAGAAACAGATTTGCACAGCAGGGAGGAACATATAGGTTTAAATAAAAGGTGAGATGACAGGTTGCAGTAATATATCTAGTGTAAGGAGAAAGTGACTTTATAGGAAAAGTAGTATTCAAGTGGAAGCTAGGTAAGTTACAGGGGGGGGTAGTACTTGTGAGAGAGACAAGTAGAAGAGTAATGGAGAGAACTGTAAAGAAAGTTGGATGCAGAGGTCAGTCTTGATTAGAGCAAGGGCATAGCCAGTGAGATTTGAAATAGTTCCTTAGTTGTTTCTTGAAAAGTTGTGATGAGCCTAAAGTAGTCATTTATATGGGAAGTTTATTCCAGTAAGAGCCAACCACATTTGTGAACAGAGTCACCAGCTTTATTGTGTGATTTGAGAGTGGCTACTAGCAGTTTGTTAGCTGAGCGAAGGGAAGTAAGATTCCTGTAAGGGGCAACAAGGTTGTTAAGTATGGGTGTATTAGTAGGGTAATGGAGAATTTTATAGGTGATAACTAATTGATGTAGGAGAATAAGATTTTGAAGTTCAAGCCAGTCAAGCTTTTTGAGATTAACACAATGATGGGTACGAAATGGGGAACTTGTGGCAAACCTTGCAATGCTGTGGTAGGCTGTGGCAAGTTTCTGAAGGTTAGATTCTGAAAGTTTGATAAAAGATGAGGAGGCATACAATAATGTAGAGATAAGATGAGTTTGGGCTACAGACACCCTGGTGGTTGCTGTAATAAAGGGCTTAAGTCTATAGAGAGCTCCTATCTTTTTAACAGTTTTGATAGTTAGATCAATGTGGGAATCAAAGTTTAGTTGATTATCTATTGTAAAACCTAGTAGTTTAGTGGAACAATCAGGTGAAATGATAGTGCCATTGTCAGACATAATAGAAAAGGAGAAGGGGGCAGACTTAAGGGTTGGAGAGAAAAGTAATAATTTGTTTTTATGGAATTAAGGAGTAGACAGATATGTTGGAACCAGTTTTCTGCTGCCGTAAAGATTTTTTGGGTGGAAGAGTGAAGTTCAGCTGGAGATGCAGCAGAACAGATGAGAGTTGAATCATCTGCATACTGAATACATGTGGATGTTGGGAGTGAAGAAGACAGGTTATTTATAAATATGGAGAAGAGAAGGGGGGCCTAAGATAGATCCTTGGGGGACCCCTATAGTGACTGGGAGCTGAGAGGATAATTGGCTGTCCCAAAGGACTGCCTGTTTTCTATCTTTCAAATATGAGTCAAACCAGTGCAATGCCAGAGAGTCAAGTGCAAGAGATTTTAAAGTGTCAAGCAGAAGTTTATGGTTCACCATATCAAAGGCTTTAGAGAGGTCAAGAAATAAAGCAGAGGAGAATAGGTTGTTATTGCGATTTTTGTTGATAGTGTCTGTGAAGGAGAGAAGAGCAGTGGAAGTGCTATGGAAAGGTCTAAAACCATGTTGGGAGTCAGCAAGTAGGCTATTATGTAAAAGATGATTTAAAAGTTGATGGTGTATACAACGTTCCATAATTTTAGCTAGTGGTGATAGTAAGGCTATAGGATGGAAATTAGACAGTTCATTAGTGTTTCCTCCTTTATGCAGTGGAATGATATGGGAGAATTTCCAGATGGGAGGAATAGTAGAATCAGTTATTGTTCTGTTTATTAAGATGGAGACTGGGTAAGCTAGTTCTGCTGCTGCTAGCTGGAAATATTCAGCTGGTAGTTGGTCGGCAGAAGGAGTGCATGGTTTAAGTTTTGAAAGTAACTTATGTATATAGGTTGTGGAGACTGCACCAAATTTTAGAGTGGAGGTGTTGTTATGAGGAGACGTCTTTTGAAGGGAAGTGGGAGGAACCATGGTTTTTGCTAGAGAGGTGACTGTTTCAGAGAAGAAGTTGTTGAACGTATTGGCTATTATATTGGGAGGGGTCTGGGCTAAATTAGCTGGAGTAGGTGTTTTGGTATTCCCTGGATGAAGTAGTTTATTGATTCCTGACCAGAATTTTTTGGGGTTATGATTTTGATTTTGTTGATACTGGAGGTAATTTTTTTTTATCAAGAAGGATCAGTTTTTTGTAGTATTTCTGAGGTGTTTGAAGTTTTGATGGTCTATTGGGTTTTTAGTAGTTCTCCATTTTGTCCATAGTTTGTTTCTTAATAGCATTGTTTGCTTGGTTTCTTTAGAAAGCCAAGGAGCAGCTTTGAATCCTATTCTAATTAAGCGAGAGGGGGCGTGATGCTCAAGTATTTGGAGGAATGTGTTGTTGAAAAGTGTAACTGCCTCATCAAGTGGGAGGTGTTTAAGAGCTGACCAGTTACATTCTTTGAGTTCATTAAGGAACATAGGAAGGTTAAAGTTTTTTTTGTTATGTATAGTATGATAGCTAGCCTGTTTGTGATTGTTATTTTTTTGTTTAGTGATATAGGTGAGAAGGTGGTTGCTGATATTGTCTGGGAGTATTCCAGTTTTATATGAGATGGCATTATTGTTGACCAATATCCAGTCCAAGATGGCTTGTTTATTGGTAGATTTGTGAATCCTAGTTGGGGAGTTTATGGTTTGTTGAAAGTTAAAGAGGTTGAGGTGATAGGTGGGTTTGGGGGATATTCAGGAGTTTCAATCAATATTAAAGTCTCCTAAGATTATGGTTTCTTGAGGAAAGGTAGAGGAGAGCCAGCTAAGGATGTTTTCAAGTGTATTTAAGTTGTTGCCAGGAGGGATATAGGAACATATTATATAAATGGCTTTGCTTGTATTTACTTGGAATTTGCTGCAGAGTATTTCAGCGTTGGTGGGGGATGGAGGCTGGGAGTCAATTGAGGCCACCTGCAGGTCAGATTTATAAAGTAAAGCAACTCCCCACCCTTTTTGTTTAGATGATCTAGCTTTAAAATGCTGTAGCCAGGAGGAGTAATTTCATTGTCTTTGGTACCTGGTTTAAGCCAGGTTTCAGTAAGACAGAGGATATCAAATGAGTAGAGGTCAATTAAAGCATGGAGTTGTGTGATTTTATTGTTAATGCTGCGAATATTTAGGTGTGCTATTGAAAGGGAGTTAGGAGAGAAAGGTGAACTTAAATTGTTAGTAGTTTGGTCTGAGAGGGTGTGGAGGAGGGAATTATTTGGGCCAGGGTTGGGGTGAATATCCCCATGTAACAGTAAGAGTGTTTGTGGGAATGGAAATATGTTTGAGTTCTTAGAGGGTATTAGGTAGTACTTTCTAGTTGTCTGATACCTGTTATGGAGTACTCTGTGATAGTGAGGGGGAAGGTAAGGGCAGGATGTCAGGAGGTTAATATGGGTTTGTTCAGCTAGAGGAAGGATAGAGCTTGTGTGTTTAGCTAAACTAGGTGATCTGCTAAGGGTATGGTGTTCGTAGGAAGTAAGGGTATAGTATAGAAGAAGGATATTAAAGGAGCAGTAAGTAGGGTAGTTTAAACGTGAAGGTCATAATGAGTATGGTAAGCTTAGCAAGGTTGGTAATTAGTAGTACTAGGATGGTAGGGAGTGGAGTGTGGCAGTAGGACAGGAGTGGAGAGCTTGGAAGTGAAAATGAGGCAGGAAATATGATAGGCTGTGAATAAGTTGGGGGTGTGGCTGAGCAAGTATAAGGTTAGGTCTACTGGGGATGGGTGGGAATTGGGGGTAGGGTAGGGGAGCGGAGTGAACCCGCAGGGCGAACGGAGTGGGAAGAGCCAGAGAGGGGACCAAGGTGCAGAAAACAATCAGTGAGAAGAGAAAGAAGCACTGGGGATAAGTGCAAGGTAAGAGTGGACTATAAGGTAAGGTACAGAGAGGAATATAGGTGGATTGGAAGAGATAAGATAATTATTTGGAAGCTAAGAGAGGTAGTAAACTTAGGGTGCAGTAGAAAAATAGAAAGGGGTTAAGACCAGAAAGATAACAGGAAAAACAAAACTCTAGTGTGAGGTTTAGGGAGTATATAGTTTTCTAGTGAATAGGGTGCCACCTAGTGGCCATATTCAGAAATAACAAGAGACCGATCAAGTGAAGAGCTCACTACTGGGCTATGGCGAGGTAGAGGAGAGTTATCCTAAGGAAAAAGGATGTAGAAAGAGGGTAAGAGAGGGTCACTTAACTGCTACTGGAGGGGGGTGTAGGCTGCTGGTTAATTTGGGAGGGAAGTCAAATAACCTGGAGTCATATAAGTTAAAAATACATTAGCAGGACATACTTTCGAAAAAGGACTGTTGAATGTAGAAAGTCTTAGTGGGCAGGACAAACAAATCCTATTCAGGACTCTATTCCTTAACTTAGATTCCACGGGGCCTCTTAAGAATGGATAAAGGCAAGAACTCAGGTACACAGGGTTTCAAAAAAGGACTGTTCAATGTAGAAAGTCTTAGTGGGCAGAACAAACAAATCCTATTCAGGACTCTGTTCCTTAACTTAGATTCCACGGGGCCTCTTAAGAATGGATAAAGGCAGGAACTCAGGTACACAGGGATTCGGATATTCACTTCGAGCCCGAGACATACAGCAGCCTATGGGGAAAATAAAAAAAAAATCCTCAACTGCTACAGCTTGAAGCCCTTGCCAAGCTTCAATTTTGTGCAAAACCTAAATGTTGAAATTTTCTTCTCACCTGCACTGTGACACCACCCTCATTGGAGTTCCCGCCAACCACAATGATCACATCTGCATACTGAATGTAAAAAAAAGCATCCACAGCCTACTGGTCCAGTCTGCATCAATAAGCAATAGTTATTAGCATGGAAAAGGAAAAAAAAACAAAAAGTACAGTTTACCTTGCTATTGGTTGTTTAACTTGTCCGTTAATGAGACCAAGCCCCTACTTCTGAACATAATACTTTGAAAAATAAAACTGAGTTACAGTTAGATACTGGGTGACTTGCCATTCGGCCCCCCCCTTGAGCTCTAGGCTCTGGGCAACCACCAGAATCGTCCCTATTATAATCTGCCACTGCATCTATTACCAAAACAAAATAAGCCAATGGCATTTATGTATCACACACTATTGGTGGTGGTGCTGCGGTAGAGTTGTCGCCTCACAGTAAGACGCTGTCCAGTTTGATTCACAGCTAGAGCGTCTTCTGCGTGGAGACATGTGTGAATGGGCGTACCTTCATTGAAGGTTGTGCATCAGGGCTGGTAACTCGGCACGTAAAAATCAACTACCAATCATTAGTGGACCGGAGTTCCACTATGGCGACCCCTAACCAGGAAAAGCCGAAAGACACAAACAAACACTATTGATGGACCCCCACAACCACAAGCACCAATGAAATGATAACCTTCCCTTGACTGCTTAATTAAGTACTTTTTAAAAACACAGTGTTTTTGCACGATTGCAAACTGCAGAACTACATTGCTACCTTAAACCAACATCCGTCAAATTTCAACATCCAAGAAAGGCAAATGATACCAGCATCATCAGCCCACATCACCATTAATTTCTTATGTCTTTACAATATTATGTATGTCTCTCAGCTTGTACCCACATGAAAACAATGAACAGTCATGCTTGCATAGTGAGCAATCTGCAGAATATCAACTTTACAGTTCAACCATCTATGTCAACTATACTATTGTTACTGTAATGCTGATAGTTCTGAACTCCTCATTAATTTATTGTACTAAATCTGTTATTCTTCATCATTTTAACTATTTTGCTTTGTTTACTGCCTTGAGTTTGTACTCCTAGGCCAAAGCTGAAAAATAGCCAGTTGGGATCAGTGTACTATCCCTGTTAGACAAAATAGATTAAAACTAATACTTGCATGTTGATTGCTGTGAATAAACCATAAATGGTTCAGCAAATTGTAATACAGCTTACTATGAAGGCAGACAGATCTTGTAAAAAAAACATTCTGAAGGTTATGACTGAACTGGTGTTCTCTTTCTTGTGCCACAAGTTCCTTTGTACATTATAAAAACAAAAATTCACACTCTTTAATACTTAATTAGGATTAATATCAGCTAACAAATAAATGTGATCAAACCTTTAATGCTACTACCAGTACCATCACCTTGTAGACCACTCCTCAGTCATTAGATTAATTAATTGGATGAAAGTCACAAACAAAGCTGCTCACCTGCTTTACCTGCTGAAATAAAAAGGTCACAATTCCTGATCCCTGTGAATACATGAATTGCCTACCAGCCTGTATGTCTTGCCTTATCAGCTAACTAATTCTAACCTTGCCCCCCCCAATTGAGCTCAGCCAGCTACCTAGTCCTTTTCCTATCATTTACCCACCCCTATCCCCCACGGACATATTAGGAAGGCCAGAGGAAAGATGGAGGAGGAAGCACTGGATAAAGCAGTCTTTAGTTACCAAAATCACTTTTCAATATACTTGTGCCTGTAATGGTAACAGTAGAAGCCAGTAACCCAACAGTTAAACCAAATCAGAATTAGCTATAAAAAATACACCCCTCATATGTAAAGCAAAAGAAGAACATTTAGAAATAATACAGGCTTACTAATGACTGCAAACTATATATTGTACATAGTATGGTGGTTCTTGCCCACTGGTGTATCAATAATGTACATAAAGTGTTTTCTAAATAGTGAGCATCTTGAAAATATCATGATTATAAACACTGTTGCAAACAGTGTGCTATATAAATGGTATGTTTACCTTTAAGGCACACTGGAACTTTTTTTTTTGTATTTATTAGAAAGGATCCCACAAAGAGTGCTGTTAAAAAGTAATCATCCTATTAGTGTGGTATATAAAAATGGAGGGCTATCGCCTTGGAAATCAGAGAAGTTTGCCTCTCGATGAAGGAGGAATTGTGCCTGGAACAGTGGTTCTGATGAATGTGCCACAGCCAAGAAAGGATAGCCTTGAATAACCTGAAGTAGCCTTACATTTTTTTTTACTAAGAATCCAGACAGAAGGAATCTGTGTGATAGAACCTTAAAACTGTAAAATAATTTTCTTGAGAGATGGTGTCCTTCGTAGAATTTCTGTTTCACTAATACTTAAGAAAAGTCTGTATCAATTTTTTTTTTCTGTTTAATAAAACCACATTATAAATGGAAAGATAATCATTTATGTGGAGTCAGCTGTCAGCTTCCTCTTTACAATTAGCTAACGAGCTTGTGATCTAATGGTAGGTGTTCTCATCTCTTTCTTTTTTTTCTCTTGTGTCAGGTTTTGCAGGTACGCCTATTATATGTAGATTATTTTTTTGTCCCCAGTATTGAAAATGATGATTCTCCAGAGAAAAATATATTTTTTACATGCCTACAGTACTGACAGAGATCCTTTGTGCTGCCTTCCTCCTAGCATTTCTAGATTCATAGCAGCAGTATTCACAAATGTTTGACAGGAACTACTGAGTGTATCCTTCAATAAAAAGGAATAATAATATTCTTACGGAAATATGGATACAATGAATTTGTATTTTGTTGGGCTTGACATGTTTTTCTCTCAGACTTCAATTCTCATTCCTTACTACACATATAGATCAAAGTATCCATTGTATATCTGTGCCATGTTTCAAAGATCAACTTGACAACAGTTATCCACTGATACACTTCTAAGTACAAGCATCACAAGTCAAATGCTTATGCCACCGAGGACACACTTTGTACTTCCATTTTGCACTTCTAACTAAAACACAGTATTTTCCTTTTCAGGGAAGCATGCACAAACATATAACAGAGATAAAAACTGACAAGGGGGGTTCTGACACCTTGAGGGTGGGGGGAACAGTGTCCTTAGAGACACACAAGCAAATGGAGGACACTGGTGATGGGAAGGGTTGGACAACAAACAAGGAAGGGCAGTGATGCATACACAAGTGTGGAGACCATCATGATAGGGATTATGGTGGATATGGCCTTCTGTATTACACTACCTGTGTAATATGTTGGGGGCAGTCAGACAGCACTCTTACCACCTTCCCCACTGGTCCTAACCTGAGGTGGTGATGGTAGGGGAGGTAGTGATGTGATTCTATTAGCTGCAAGAGGACTGTTTCTAGGCACCCAATGCAAGTTTCCAACTGCAAGTCTGTCAGACCCCCACCACCTCTACCAGCTCCTGCAAGTAACATATTTCTCACCTCTGCAGTTCCACAGTGGGTGGCAGTGTAGAGGTGCCACTAGAGGGAACAATGGTGCTTCCAGTCAGTGAAACACCACCATGGGTAGATGCGATCTACTAGCTGCCCCTACTGCTGCACCCACTAGGGAGTCAGGCCAGATAATTGATGGGATACATGGAGGATAGTTGGAACTGCTGGGATACTGTAGAGTGAGGCTACAGTGCTGTCACAGACATGGCAACTGCTGTAAAAAATGTAAACATGAATACAGAGAAATAAAATATCAAAGAGAAAACAATTATCGAAAAGAGAGCAACAAAGGGAAGGAGAGGAGAGTGAAATAAACTTAAGCATATGACACACATACATTGTATGCATAGCAGGACATCAAACTGCTACACTGCATACTACTAAAGCAGTAAAACTATATACTACTACTATAGTGCCACTGACTGCCTCTATGGTCATAGATTCATAGGTTCATAGGGGATTACCAGGCTAATGCCTCAAGAGCCTTTCCGAGCTTAGTCAGTTTTACCCAGACTGTTCCCAATTTTCTGCCACTAGGGGAAAGATAACAAGGGTCAGCAAGTGGAGTTTTGGCAATTTTTACAGACTGCCGCTGTCCATAAGGGACATGGGTGCATAAGTAAGCACTAGACTAGCTGCCCTTGTGGGCCATTTTAAACCTAAACAATTTTCCCAGAAGAGTGAGAATCAAACCATGTGTCTTGTATCTGTGAGGTAAACATCTTAACCATTATGCCATGTTATCAAACAAGGGAGGGGGCATGTTTGTTTGTGCTGTGAAACTGTGGTCAGGACTAATGCTAGAGTTTTACAAGGGTGATATTGTGTACCTCTGCATACTATAGGTTTTCTCAGTAGTATACATCTTTCACATATACAATAACTCTGCAAAAGTCACACATACAGATAAACTGTATAACTCTATACTCATAATCACAACGCCAAGAAATGTGCTATACATGTACCTGCACACATTGAGTTAGGGAGTATTACCTTTACAGGGCCACACTCCTACATGCTGCTGGCATGTAGTGAGCACATCTAAGGCTCTGTGAATGCAATTATAATTATCAAAACAAAACAAATAATACTCACTCCATGCCTAGAAAGCTCCTTCATTCACCTCCAATACAGAAGGCTGTTCTCTAATATAGCCTCCTAAGTTAGAAAAAAAAGATAATTAACTTATTTGCCTATAATAAACACATTTGTAACATCAGGCAACAAATATGACTGTGCAGACAAGCAGTTACATAGAATACATATCATGTGCCCTTACTCTGACCTCTTCTTCCCAACAGCTAAGAAGGTCAGGGCAGAACCTCCTCAGTTGTCTGTAGTGGTGACTGCACTGCTCATGAGGGCAGAGTATGCAAGTGATATCACACACCACTCTATCAAAACTGTGCCTGCCATTCACTTTATATCAGGGACCCTTATGATAGTTCCCAATCAGGTGCTCTTAGTGGGCCTAATGCAGCAGATAAAGGAAAATGTGACTTTCCTTACTGCACCATCAAGGAGTCCTCCTACACTCAGCACCCTTGGAAACCATGTCTATTCACCAGGTCAAATTCCTGAGAGCTATGGTCTGCATAGGCTGCACAACATAGGGCACTTTGCTAACACAATCTGTTGTGGTGTAACCATCATACAACACACAAAATGTTAATATAGCAGGGTAGTGTTAAGGTATGAACAATGGCAAGAAACAGATATGGTACCCATATATTGCATATCTATGGGAGATATGTGCTCTTTAATGCTTCCATCAAATATGAAAGTAACATGGCTTTCTCTATGTCCTCACAAGTGTTATTGTCCCACCTATATATGCACATTGTTCTTTGCAGAATAATCTGCACCTCCCATTCAAAGTTATTCAGGCTAAAGCCTTTGCTGCCTCCATGGTGCCTTTTTAGCCAAAGTTCAATTAATTTGCATTCTAAAATAGCAAATGTATCGATATCAGAATAGAATCAAATTATGTTGGCTCTGCTCAATGCCAGAAGTGTAAACAAATTTCCCAACCTTGAGGCACTCCTGCATTTGGAAGGAATCAGTATATTTGTAATTACTGAAACCTGGTTAAATTCTCAGAAAACTCTCCTTCAATACCTGGATTTATCATCTACCATGCTTCTAGACCTAATGATAACTGTGGTGGCATATCCATAGTTTCATAGTTTCATAGTTTGGTACTAGGCTATCTGCCCTGGGGCATTTATAAGCCTAGCCATAGTGATGTGGCTTTTACCACCCCATGTAATGGTACAAAAGTGTACAATATAGATTTAGAATACTATGCCTCTGTCTAGTAGTGACACAGAGATGACCCCTGGGGTAAACCTACGATCTCCCATCCACTCGTCAAGATTTCTCTTGAAGAGAGTCAGTGAGGGGCTCTGCCTAACATGAACTGGGATTCTTTTCCAGAGTATGGGAAGCCTCTGAGTTATGAATCTGTCCCTCCAGCATGTCCTATTCATATTTGTGCTGAGGTTTAAATCTTTAGCTCTCGTGGTTCTGATAGATTTGGATTTTTTGAGGTGGAGCATGTCCATCAATTCCTGATTGGACATGGCCTTGTACGTCAGGCACAGATCACCTCTGAGCAGACGGTATGCTACTGAATAGAGCTGGAGTTTCTTTAGTCTGGCAGCATATGACATATATTGGAGACCCTTGATCCTCTTGGTGAGGTACTTTTGGGATCTCTCTAGCAGTTGCAAGTGCCGGGTGAGGTACATACCAAATGGGGCATTGTACTCAATCATGGGCCTGATAAAGGAGGAGTATAGGGGTACAATGACCTCCTTTGATCTGGATGTGAATCCCTTCATGATAAGGTGGGCAAGGTAGAAAGTCTTTCTAACCACTTTGGTAACGTGGGTGTCAAATGAGAGGTCACTATTGACTTGGGTCCCCAGGTCTCTGATTACTTTTTCCGTACTCACTGGGTTACTGTCTATGTGATAATTTGTGGGTACTTTGTTTTTCCCAAAGGGGATGACTATACATTTTTTGGCATTTAATTTAAGGCCATGACTCCGGCACCAGTTGTCCGTTTCAGTGAGGCCATTCTGTAGGATGTATGTGTCAGCTGGTGTATCCACTATGGCGCCTCATTTGCAGTCATCTGCGAACTTTGTCAGCCACAACCCTCCCATGTTTGCTTTCACATCTGAGAAATAAATACACCACTTGTGACTGGCTTTGAGTCTGACATGGCTCCAGCAATTTTGATTTTATGGGTTCTATCCTTTACCCAGTTTTCCACCCATCTTGTGACATATGGATTTACATTTAAGCTGTTGAGCTTGTCTATGATGCCAGAGTGGGGTATTGTGTCGAAAGCTTTAGCCAAGTCCAGGTAGGCTGTATGGACTGCTTTGCCCTCGTCAATGGCTCTAGTGACTGTTTCAAAAAAGTCAACCGGGTTCAAAAGGCAGGGTCTGCCCTTTACAAAGCTGAACTGGGTGGGATCAAGTGTCTGTAAGTCCCCAGTGTCTCTGTTTATGAGTTCCATAATGATTCTTTCCATAGCTTTGCAGACCAGGCTGGTTAAGCTTATGGGGCGGTAGTTACCAGGGTCTGTAGAGGTGCCTCCTTTGTGGAGTGGGACTACTGTTGCTGTACGCCAGTGTTCAGGTACATATCCTGTAGTAAGGCTAAGGTTAAATAGCATTTTTATGTGCGGGTTTAGCTCCTCTTGGAGTTCACGTAGCACGCAACCCGGGATACCGTCAGGTCCAATTGATGCTGTGTTTTTAGCTTTGCTGAGGGCGGTTCTCACCTGGACATCTGAGATGACAGGGAGGTTACATTCAGCTGGGATAAGTATTTATTCTTTTGGGGGTGAGGGAGGGGAGAAATTTGCACTGAACCTGTCTGCCAGAATGTTGGCAATATCTGTGGGTTCAGTGTATTTTTTGTCATTGTGAACTAACTCTGAACATATCTGAGGGTTTTCGCCCAGGTTTCTAACATAGCTGAAGAAGGCCTTGTCATTATCTTTAGTGTCCATGGCGATTTTTCTCTCAAAGTTGGCCTTGGATGTTTTTATGAGAGAACGTAGCTTTCTACTAGTGCTGATCAGAGATGCCTTCTCTTTATGGGATTTTGCTCTGTCGTGCAGTAGCTTCCTTCTTTTGTTATACAATTTGTTTATGGCTGGGGTCCACCAGACAGGATGCCTGCCCTTGGTGGAGAGGGTCTTGGTTTTATTTGGGATTGCATGATCCATGCATTCTTGGAGATGTCCGTAGAAAGCATTTGTGAAGGATTCTGCATTGTGGGATGTGGTTTCCACTGTTCCAGTGGGCTTAAAGGATACCATCTCAGTTTTAAGAAGTGTAAAGTCGGCTTTTGAGAAGTTTTTCACTGTACTCTTTTGTGTTGGGGGTGGAGGTGGGATATGTATATCCAGGGTGATTAGTTTGTGGTCAAATCTCACTAGTGAGGGGTATACTTCCGGTGTGGAGCACTTTGTCCCCATGTTTGTGATGATCAGGTCTAGTATATTATCTCCCCTTGTGGGAGAGGTGACTAGCTGTTCCATTGCATTTGAATTTATGAATTCCAGGAACCTTTGGGCTAGGGTGTTTGGGCTAGAATAATGCACCCAGTCTATGTTAGGGTAGTTGAAGTCTCCCAATATGATGGTGTTTGGTGAGACATTCATATCCTCCAATGTCTTCAGGAAGGCTAAGTGGGGTTCCTGAGATTGGGAGGGTGGTTTGTAACATGCTACCAGTTGTATAGCAGTTTTGCCTACGGTTAGTTGCACCTGGATAGTCTCTGATGCTTCATGTGTTGCCACTAACCTGGAGGTGTGGGTGTCCTTGATGAATATGGACACTCCCCCTCCCTTTTTGGTTTGGCCTGAGTTTTGGGGCTGAAAAGCATGATACGAGGTATAGCCTGGTAGCACTGGGGTGCTCTCAGGAGCCTTGAACCAGGTTTCAGTTACTGCACAGACATCGATGTTCTCCATACTGAGGAGTGCTTCGAGAGCCTGCATTTTGAGATTTAGACTTCTGGCGTTGAGCAGCATTACCCTTAATTCTTTTCCATTTTTGTTTTCTAAGGAGGTGGGTTTGTCTTTTGAGCCTTGCCTAAAAAAGGCACTATGGGGGAGGCAAGAGCCTTAGCCAATATCCGGAAGCCCAGTGGTGACAGATGCAAGCCATCCCTTGCGAAGTAGCGTGGCTTGTCCAGCATGTCATCCCAAGCAGACAGACATTGGATCCCCCTAGAATGACACCAGTATTTGAGCAAATTATTAAAGCTGATCATCTTGTCTTTGTATTGTGGCATCATTCTTGGTGAGGGCAAGATGCTGCTCAGGGTCAGGGTCATACCAGCCTGGGCTACATAATCAGAGAGCTCCTCTATGTCTCTTTTCATGTAGTCCAGGGAGGTACGTCTCAGGTCATTCACGCCGGCATGGACAATGACGGAGTCATATTTGTACTTGCTTTGGAGTGACCTGAGTGCATGTGTTATGTGGCGGATCCTAGCTCCCGATAAGCAGCTCACCGTTACCCGCTCCTTGTTCAGCCTGGTAAGTGGAACGTCAGTGTGTCTGACTATAGAGTCACCTATTACTAGTGTATCAGGCATGGTGTTTGGCCTTAAGGGCTGTGATTGTTTGACACACTGATTTATTGAAATATGTGTTGCATGTGTTATGTTTTGAGGTGGTGGATTTTTGGGTGTCTGCTTTGGGAGCCTCTGTTGTTTTGGTAAGTTTTTTGTTAGAGCCTCCGAGTATGTCTTTGTGTTATTATGTGTTTGGTTTGCAGTTGTGGTAGGTCTATGTGGGACTGGGTTTGGTGTGTGTGTGGTTACCTTCTCCTCCTCCTGTCTGGTCTTGCCAGTCCTGAGTTGAGAGAGTTCAGCCTCCAGTTTGGCTATATAGTTGCATCTCTCACATGTATTTGTGTTTGTTGGGAGGAGGAGAGGGTTGTCTGTGTACATGAGACAATTGTAGCATTGTCTCAAGATTCCCAGATTAACCAGCTGAACCGGAGAGGATGCTAGTAATCTACCACTCAACATGCTAAAATATTATAAGGGAGTGCTGTGCCTTTAAGGGAAGTGGGTACTCACAGGGAAGGTGGGTGGATGTAGTGCTTTTGAGAACAAGTGCTAGGCTTATAATAAAGCAATTAGACTGATTATTATAAGAGTAGAGCTTTCTTAAGGGAAAATTTGAAGAGCAAACTTGGAGGAGCCAGAAAAAGTTTAACCTTGTTTAACCGGCGCTGCGCTATGCGCACAAATGCGCAAAGCCATGCAAACGCGGATTTTAAACAGGGAACTTCAAAAGAGCTAGAAATGGTCCAAAACAACCAATTACTACAAGCTCTTGTGCTGAGGTCACTCCTTCAGGGACAGATAGGCTGCTCAAGGCTTCCCACTCCCACTGGTGAGCAAAGAAACTTCCTTCTATCCAAGTAAGGCAATGGACAACACAGGAACTACACCACAGCCCAGAATACAGCAAAGCCTGTATACTGGTCTAAACTAGTCGAGGAGAGGCGGGAAAACAAGGATTTTTTTTTTTTGTTTTTTGAGATAGAAAGCACACAGAAAAGCAGGAAACAGTAATAAATCAGTTACACAGGCTAGCACACTTTAGTGGGCAGCCTCAACAGTTAAATTTAAGAAACAAACAAACAACTTTCGACCAATTTTCGACTAAATGAAACTTTAAGTGCAGATAATATATAATGCAACAAACAGTTAAAAAAACAGTTTAAGCTTGTTCAAGGTAAGCAAGAGAAGGTATTTCAGGTAAAAAACATCAAAAAATACTTAAATCAGGAAAGTAGTCGCTTTTCTCAGTTCTCTGCTGCTAGGACCACTCTGCAGGACCACAAGGAGCTGTTGCTGAGTAGTATAGCCAGAAAAAAACGCTCAGAGGCGGATTTTAAACAGGGAACTTCAAAAGAGCTAGAAATGGCCCAAAACAACCAATTACTACAAGCTCTTGTGCTGAGGTCACTCCTTCAGGGACATATAGGCTGCTCAAGGCTCCCCACTCCCACTGGTGAGCAAAGAAACTTCCTTCTATCCAAGTAAGGCAATGGACAACACAGGAACTACACCACAGCCCAGAATACAGCAAAGCCTGTATACTGGTCTAAACTAGTTGAGGAGAGGTGGGAAAACAAGGATATTTGTCAAAGACCATATCACCTCAAGACAGATTTCCAGAGTTCCACAAATTGAACTTGTCGAATTTCAAATAACACTAAACAAAATTATCTACTACAGGACCCCTTCCATGGCACTAGGAGTTCATGAACTGCCCATAAATAAAAATCCATAATTTTGTTAGACTTTAAATTAAACCTCCAATGTAGGATAAGCTCAAATGTTTTTAGTATTAACAAATAAAAATTCAGTGGACCAGATTGTTACTAGCCCACCTAAAGGACAGGATTTTCTTGACTTGGTGCTTACAAATGTAGTGTCATTATGTAGAACTCCACCAGTAACTCCCTCTCCAGTTAAGTTAGACCATAAACTAGTAACCTTTTTCCCCTCATACTATGTTAACCCCCCAAAAGACATAAATCAAAGTTCAAAGATTTCAAGTGCACAAATCTCCTGAAATCCTATGATGAGGTTTTGAAATTCACTTATAATAGTATCACCCCAAACATCACCTCTGCAGATAGATTCATTGATGAGTTTTTTACCCACATAAATAACTTGACAGTCCCATTCAGATCAATATACATATTAGGTAATACAAAATCAAGGCATCCAAGTAGTCTGCCAACATAAAATGTACAATAAAAGGAAACATTTGTTAGAGTATATGGAAAGTATAAAGACCCATAAGTCAAGGAAAATATTAAGAATTTGACTAAGAATTTAAAAAAGATTATTAGATATACAAAGCATCCCATGAACTCAGGTTGGCATCAGAAGCCAATAACAATTAAAAGTCCTTCTATAGTTTTGCTATAATACTAAGAAATAACACTCATCAATGTACAGTACTCATACTAAATGACAAACCTACCCAGACCCTTTGGACATTGTCAATATACTAACAAATAAATTGAGTGCAAATTTCATACCTGCAATGATCATACAATACCCTACATTTCTCATATCTCTCAGAAACATCTCTATAATCACTAACTAAAGCACATGTACCAAAGTGTTGTCCAAGACAAAGACCACGTCCTCCACCTGAATAACCTATCCAGCTGATTGATAAATATACTCATTTTTTTATGTATTCTATTTATTTCTGTTTGTTAAATGGGATGATCTGACTAAGCCATGTAAGGCCCCTTTCGTCAGAGTCCTGAGGAGAAAAGCTCCAGTAATTTAACATTAAAATGCACACAATTGCTAGTTAAAATTGAAATTCTGTAACATAAATCTTATGAGTGCTTGTGTAATGCATGGGCTGCTTAAGTGAAAAAAGAAAAAGATCAAAACAATGAATGAGTAATTTTGCAATTACCATTAGAAAAAAAAACAGCATTTTGTAGCACATTAGCAGAGAGATAAGGAAACAGGTATAATAGATATATAGAAGAGCAAGCAGGTGATGCCAGAGATGAAATAGAAAATGAGTGGCTACATGACAGAATGAGGAGAAGAGGATGGAGGGTAAAGCTGAAAGTGCCTGCAGTAGATAAAGTAAACCAGTTTAGAAAGGAAGGGTGAGGTTAAGCATGCATGAACTGGATTAGAGTAGAGAGAATATGGGTTTGATATGGTAAGACTAAGATGACAGGGGAAAATATGTCCTGGCAGAATCTCTGCATAACATATTTATCCAGAGCCTAGCTGCAGGTTCAGTTCTGGAAGTATTGCAAATAGCAGTGGTCATGCCAGTCCACAAAGATGGCTATACTACATGGTCTGGGAACTACAGGCCTATCAGCCTGACCAGTCTAATTTGCAAAACCATGGAATGCATTATAACACACTTGATAAACACTGGCATTAAAAAAATCTTATCAGGCCAGATTTGAAGCAATTTGATTTTGTAAAAGGTAGATCCTGTCTGATAAAAACCTGGTAAACTTCTTTGCTAATGCAAAGCATTTTATTCTAATAACTTTTGAAGTATACAAGAGCAATATCTCTCCCTGATTTTGGTCCTGTGTCTCCCATTCTTTTTTTCTGTTTCCTCTCTGATTTTTGAGCTAATGTGTTCTCTGGTTAAGTTTTTGATTGAGATTACTTCTGTTTGAAGTCCACACATACTCCCTGTCTCTCTGTGGGTCTTATCCATGAGCTTGTTTCTCCTCCCATACTCTCAGTTGTACGATATATGTCTTTGGCCATTTGTACTTTTACTTTTGTCCCAGTTTAGCACTGTGGGATAAACAGAAGGTAACTCTCTCTCTTTAGTGGGTCAAGAAGGCCAGAACTATTTACAGATAGGATTTGTATATCCTTTCATTTTTCTCCTCAGTCTTTTGCAAAACTACTGTTTTATTGACTTTGAATATATAGCATGAGACATAACTTATTTTTCCTTAAAAGAAACAACAAATAAGACTGAATATCTTTATTTACTCATGATCTTTTGTTAAGAAGTTTTTATTCAGATCATCATTAAGTCAAAAAGCTGTAAAAAAAATGCAACTCAGACCATTTTGAACCCTATAACTTCTGGGGGCCTCTAAACCCTTGGCTTAATTAACTTAAATCCCCCAGACTTATTACAGTAGACTCTTAGCCAGTCAGGATATGTTAAACTCATGATGAGGATAGCTAAAAGGTTAGACAAAGTGTGAAATAGCAAGAAAGAAGTCATCTATATGGATGATGTAGGGACAAAATAAGAGGACAATAAGTGAGAGACACTAGGGAAGTACGGGTAGAGACTAGTGTACAGTTTGGGGCCCTCAGAGTCTTTTATCTAGTTCTCCATTTCACCTAAAGCTGGCCTTGTTTACTATAGTTAGACATGGCAGGTGTATATATAGTCAGTGAAGTGACTATAATGAGTGGGTGCATGCTGAGGCAGTCTGTGGATTAAAATGAATGACCACATCTGTTTGATTACAGGTAAAGGTCTCTGGCCTGCTGAAATATACTCTCACCCCATTCTAGTTAACCCCATCCTTTCAGTTGGTTACTGCACCCCTCCTTGCTTTGAAGTTACCAGCCATCCTGGAAGCCCTCCAGACAGAACTTATATCTGCCTGGTGTATTGAAAATGGGTTTAAATTGAATGCTAAAAAGTGCAACATTGTCACATTTGTCAGACAAACCATCCTCCAGGATATAGCACTGAAAATGCCTCACTTCAAAATGAATGTGTAGTTAGAGACCAGGAACCTGGGGACCTGGGAACTTTGATCGCCATGTAGCAGTGGTTGTCAATAAATTCTATTTGGTTCAACTGATTGCCAAGAGAATATCATCCATATCTAAAGAGGTTAGTCTCCTCTTGTATTCAGCACTGACAGACCAATTATAGAATACAAAGCCCCCTTTAGGATATACCTCACCATATATTAAACAGTTGGAGAGACCGCAGAGGTTTGTAACAAAGAGGATCACTGAATTAAAGTCCTTTTTCTACTAGAAAAGACTAGAAACACTGCCCCTCTTTTCTGTGTTGTATAGCCTCCGCAGAGAAAATCGATGCCTTCTGAGCAATCAGAGATGCAGTAGTCCAGGATCTTTTGTCACATCATCAATCAAACAATCCCACAAATACAAGGGCAAGGGATCTAAACCTGATTTAGCATATCAATAAAACAAGGCAGAGATACAGATTGATTACTCTCTGCCTTCCTCATCTCCAGAATAGGCTTCCTCTTTCAGATAAAGCAGTGTGATACACCAACTTACTTCAAATGGGACCTGGACAGTTGGATCAGTATTCATAAATTCACTTCAGGCTTGACTGGCCTAGCCTTCCTTGAGAGAGAAGGTACAATCTAGGGTGGGAACTAGCAAGGTGTAATGGTCACAAGACACAGTAGCCCTGAACATCCTATAATCCTGTAATCCTATGTGAGTTCATAAGCCTGAGAGAGCCTCTTATCATGACCTGATTAGCCCATAGGCAAGATTCATAGAAGCAGTTATTCAATGATATGCATTAATCGGTGCCTAATTAGTATAATTGCCATCCTAAAAGCCTTAAATTTGTACAGTAAAAATCAAAGCTGTCACCATGAGTCAAAATAGGTTATGGAAGATTTCAAGCAGGCAATCTCCCAGGCTTCTGGAAATCAAAGAGAAACATACTTTATTAAAGGCTATTTCTTTACAAGGTTGTGTACACTTCAACAGATATAACTGCTTGTTTCTTTCCTAAAATATATTTGCTAAAAACTGAGATGCTTTATCAAGGTTCTCCACCATGGATATACCATTGCCTGATATTAAAGATGATTCAAAGTCTGACAGTTATGCCATCTGAACTTTTTCATAGTCAGGTCTCTGTGTCAGTGTTTGATATAGGCAATTTGGAAACAAAGATCTCTACCTCAGTCAGTGGACATGGCCTCTGTGCCTTTTTAACGCACTCCAGACAAACAGGCAGGAAGACACAGGAGGACAGGAATTCACAGACAGGTCTAAGTGGGAAGGAAATTCTCCCTAGGTGGCACAGTCCACATTGGTTGTCACTGAGAACAGGAAGTCAGGGGTGGACATCACACCAGTTCCCATATACAACATGAGTACTGCTGCCCACCTGAGTTACATGTCTCAGTATCCATGATGCAGTAAATGTGCAGGATCATTCTACAATGGGTGGCTAACAACACCTCAGTCCTTGCTGAGATGGCAGATGTTTTGCAGATTGTGTTACACCCTGAAGGAGTGCATGTTCCATATGTATGATGTATGAGCTTGCACAACTCAGATCTCCTATGTGCACAGACAGCATACCACACTAAAATCCTGTAGCCACTCTAACTCAGTTCCCATTGGTATGGGCCACCATAGAGGGAGTTGCCATGGTCAGTCCACCACATTGCCATCCAGTGTGGAGGGTAGTAATATAAGATGTGGATGTCCACAACAGCATGAACCTCGCGACAAACCATTGCTCACATTCATGCAGACTCCATCCTCTAGACAAGGGCTAGATAGTGACTGTGGTCCTCACAGGACAGAACTCCCCAATAGATGGGGGCATACACTCTCTGTACACACATCTCCTGTGGGTGCCTTGACTTTACTTGCTTACTTAATTATTTATTTATGTATGTATTTATGCATGTATGTATGTATGTATGTATTTATTTAGTTATTCATAGATTCATCACGATAGGCCGCCCTCCCACCCCAAACATTTAGTTATGTTTATTTAGTTATTTGTTTATTTATTTATATTTGTTAACTGAGTAGGTAGACTGGTCTGAAGATCCTTTTCAGCTACAACTTGGGCCCAAATGGGCAAAACATACAATTGTACAATTTAGAAAATTTACATACGCAGCTATGGAATTATGGATTATATATAAATATACAAATATATGCACGTGGGCGACCTCAGTGGTGCATCGGTTAGCGTTGACATCTCACAGCAAGAGGTTCTCCGGTTCGATCCTTGGCTGGGGTGTCTTCTGTGTGGAGTCTGCATGTCCTCCCTGTGGTTTCATGGGTTTCCTCCAGGTGCTCTGGTTTCCTCCCACATCCCAAAGACATGCTGTATGTGGATTGGATACTCTAAATTGGCCCTAGGCGTGCGCGCGCGCGTGTGTGTGTGTGTGTGTGTGTGTGTGTGTGTGTGTGTATGTGCCTTCCGTGGAAGGTTGGGCGCTGGGCTGGCAACTCGACATCGTAAAACTCCACTGCCAATCATGAGTGGACAGGTGATCTGCTGTGGCAAACCCTAACTGGGAAAAGCCGAAAGAAGAAGATGAATACAAATATATGCACTGGAGAGTATACAGTATATATACAGACCAGCTCAGAGAGAACATACAATCACTTATATGATGAAAAAACAGGTATACATGATAAAAGATCTGTAAGAACTTACCATAGTGCAGCAATATCTCATGAGGATGTGTCCCAGCGCATGTGCGCGCGCGCACACACACACACACACACACACACACACACACACACACACACACACACACACACACACACACACACACACACACACAGATACATTTTTAAGGTGCAGCTGCAGATATACACACACATATATACATACACAAAACAATGGTGGCAGCACCCCCTGCCCAGTGCACCCTAGTTCCCCCAGTCAGACACCCACAGCACCAAGTTTGTATCAAACATACCAACACTCATTCAGTTACCTGTGGAAGACACTTGACACTGTAGAACTCCCCACCTGTGCAAAGGATGATAATTGTTCCCTGCCCTCTGTAGTCTGTTACTTGTGTACCCTAAAGCTGATGCAGAGTGTAGCCAGTCTGTGGGTAGAAGGGCAAAGTCTAAGCAAAGGTTTGCAGTCAATCACTTTTAGTTTACTGCACAACAATTCAATCTGAACCATAGCTATGAAATAGATGACACCTGTTATCCAGTGCCATGACATACTGCAGCCTGCTTCCCTGCAGCCAGCTCTGATCCCAGCTCCGAAATGGGATCCTCCTCCATTCCCACATTTGGAACTTTCTTCCTTCTGAATGTGTATGTCCTGCTGCAACAGTTTTGATAAAACTATGTTATGTAACTAAGTATAGACCAAAAATATCTTAGTACTTGTGTCAGCGTCATACTGCAAGGTACTACCAGATAATACCAGGCAGTGAAAGTGGGCCTTCAGCAGGTCAAATACATGTCCAATGATGACCAAGGTTTGTGACAGAGAATAGTTGTGGCCATTGTCTGCCATGGCCTTTGGATTTCTGATATATGTCAGTGACCATGGCTCCATAGCATATCCAGCATCACCAATAAGATGTTCCTAGGCAAAATCACCCAGGGCATATGTAGTTATCATGGTACAGCCTAGGTGACCTGCAGACATGTATATTATACCCTGAGCATTACAGACCACCTGGCAGTTGATGGAATGGAAACTCTTGCAGTTAATATACCTTCTTTCCTGTTCCCCAGGTAGGGACTTTATTGCAATGTGAGTGAAATATGGTCCCCTGTACCACAGATAAATGGGCTATGTCATAAAAATCCTGCATGGAGTTGGCTGTCTCCTCTATGGTACATGGAAATCACAGATGCTCCCCCACATGGTGTAGCATGTCATCAAGAAACTAAAGCAGTATACTTGAGGCAGAAGCCTAAGACACCAGTCACTATATTGCCCCATTGGTTGCTGAAAGGTCCCTGTAGCTGGTATTCTGAAAGTCACACATACCCTGGTATTCACAGTAGTAGGTACTCCACATATTTCATGAGCCTGCAAATGAGGTGATACTTCTCAGCCAGCTGCGACATGGTAACTCTAACCACATGGAAGCAGTCCAGAATTTCATTGCAGTGGAAGACATGAAACATTAGGTCCAGTCAGATGAAATGTAGTGACAAGGCTAACAACATGCAGCACCATGATTACCAGTGATGAGCACATCTACCCCTTATATCATTCTGTGATTTGCATCCTGTAACTCCAGAATTTAATTGCAGGCATTAACTCTGGTACTAGAACCTCTAGTTGTAGTATTTATATGTCTCTGCCATATTGTTTACCCTCATTTGCATCCATAGAGACATTCATTTTAGTAATGATTCTCATTGCCATGTCATTATATCACCATTAACATTCTATGTGGGTTGTGGAGTTTCTTGGGCTTCCCCCACTTGTACCTTGCATGAATCTGAATCATCTGTATTTTGCACATGAACACTCATTACATCAACTTGCTTACCATGACATGCAAATGTTTATGAATCTCAAGGTTTACACCATCATATTGTTCTGTAAATGAGTGTTATCCCATTGTAAATAACTGCAGCTGCTATTCGACTATATGCTATTATTAAAATTGCTGTTGTTGTATTGTAAAAATATTTTTGCTCATTTTCTGTCACTTGATTTAGGTCATGTCTGAAAAGGATCTTTGAAGCAGTGCACTCACATGCTTAAAAATGTAAAAAAAGTAAGTAAACAAAAATCCCTTTTGATTTATTTTACTGTTTTTTTCTTCTTGTAACTCCATGTCCAATAACTCTGAATGGTCTTATCTCTTGGAATGCTGAACCCTACTAATCATTTAATAAACCTTCATAGGTTCATAGGTTCATACTAGGCTATCTGCCCTAGAGCATTTACAAGCCTAGCCAGAGTGTGTTTGGCTTTCGCCACCCATTTTAAATGAATTTTGCTATGCCCTTTTTCAAGATTAGTATACTGTGCCTCTGTCTAACAGTGACACAGAAGTGATACCCGGAGTAAATCTACAATCTCCCATCCACTCATAAAGATTCCTCTTGAAGTGAGTCAATGAGGGACTCTGCCTAACCTGGACTGGGATTTTATTCCAGAGTGAAGGGAGCCTCTGGGTTATAAATCTGTCCCTCCAGCATGTCCTATTTATTTCAGTGCTGAGGTTCAAGTCTCTCGAGCGCGTAGCTCATTGGGATTTGGATTTTCTGAGGTGCAGCATGTCCATTAATTCCGGGTTGGACATGGCTTTATACGTCAGGCACAGATCGCCTCTGAGCAGGCGGTATGCCACAGAGTAGAGCTGGAGTCTCTTTAACCGGGCCACATATGGCATCTGTTTGAGCCCTTTGATCCTCTTGGTGAGGTACTTTTGGGTCCAGTTGCTGCAGGTGTCTGATAAGGTACATCCCAAAAGGGGCATTGTACTCAATTATGGGCCTGATGAGGGATGAGTAAAGAGGCACGATGACCTCCACTGATCTAGATGTGAATCCCTTCATGGTTAGGTGGGCTATATAAAATGTTTTTCTAACCACTTTGGCCACGTGGTTGTTGAATGAGAGATTGCTATCAACTTGGGTCCCCAGGTCCCTAATTACTTCTTCCATACTTAATGGATTACCATCTATGTGGTAATTTGTGGGCACTTTGTTTTTGCCGAAGGGGATGACTATACACTTTTTGGCATCTAGCTTGAGGCCATGGCTCTGGCACCAGTTGTCTGTTTCTATAAGGCCCTTTTGGAGGATGCTTGTGTCGGCTGGAGAGTCGATTATGGCACCCAGTTTGCAGTCATCTGCGAACTTGGTCAGCCACAGTCCTTCCGTGTTGGCCTGTACCTCCGAGAAATATATACCGAACAAGAGAGGTCCCAGGACTGAGCCTTGTGGGACGCCACTTGTAACTGGTTTGGAGTCTGACATGGCTCCAGCAATTCTAACCATGTGGGTTCTGTCCTTGAGCCAGTTTGCAACCCATCTAGTGACATAGGGGTTTATATTTAAGCTGGTGAGCTTATCTATAATGCCCGAGTGGGGTATTGTATCGAAGGCTTTGCGAGGTCCAGGTAGGCTGTGTGGACCAGCTTCCCTCGTCAATGGCCTTGGTGACTGTTTCAAAGAAATCAACCAGGTTTAAGAGGCAGGATCTGCCCTTAACAAAGCTGAACTGGGTAGGATCCAGTGTCTGTAGGTCCCCGATATCTTTATTTATGAGGTCCATGATGATCCTTTCCATAGCTTTGCAGACCAAGCTAGTCAGGCTTATGGAGCAATAGTTTCCAGGATCCGTTGAGGCACCACCTTTGTGGAGAGGGACCACTGTTGCTGTACGCCACTCTTTGGGTACATATCCTGTGGTAAGGCTGAGATTGAACAGTAGTTTTATGTTTGGGTTTAGCTCTTCTTGGAGTTCATGTAGGACACAGCCCGGGACACCGTCTAGTCCCATCATTGATGCTGTGTTTTTTGCTTTGGAGAGGGTGGCTCTTACCTGACCATCTGAGATGTCAGGGGGGCAGCACTCTGCTGGGATAGATATTTGCCCTTTTGGTGGGGGGGGGGAGTTTGCACTGAACCTGTCTGCTAGGATGTTGGCAATGTCTGTGGGTTCTGTGTATTTTTTGTCATTTTGGACTAATTCTGAGCATATCTGGGAATTCCCAACCAGTTTCCTAACATAACTAAAGAAAGCCTTGTGATTATCCTTAGTGTCCTGTGCAATTATTCTCTCGAAGCTGGCCTTAGACGATTTTATTAGTGCCCGTAGTTTTTTGCTAACACTGATCAGAGATGCCTTCCCTTTTTGGGATTTTTCTCTATCGTGTAGTAGCTTCCTCCTTCTATTGTATAGTTTGTCTATGGCTGGAGTCCACCAGACAGGATGCCTGCCTTTGGAGGATTGAGTCTTGGTTTTATTTGGGATTGCATGATCCATGCATTCCTGAAGGTGTTCACAGAATGCGGTTATAAAGGATTCTGCGGTCTGGGCCGTATTTTCTACAGGCCCGGGGGCTTTGAAGGATTCCACCTTGGTTTTGAGGAGTGTGAAATTTGATTTAGAGAAGTTTTTCACTGTGTTTTTCTGGGCAGGGGGTGGGGTCGGGATGTGAATATCCAGTGAGATTAGTTTATGGTCTGATCTTACCAGTCAGGGATACACTTCTGGTCTGGAGCATAGAGCCCCCATGTTGGTGATGATCAGGTCCAGTATGTTTTCCCCTCTTGTGGGAGTGGTAACAAGTTGTTACATAGCATTTGAGTTTATAAATTCTAGGAACATTTGGGCTAGGGTGTTGGAGCTAGAGTAATGCTCCCAGTCTATGTTTGGGTAGCTGAAGTCACCCAATATAATGGTGTTTGGAGAGACCTTCATATTTTCCAGTGTTCTCAGGAAGGCCGAGTGGGGTTCCTGGGTTTGGGAGGGTAGTCTGTAGCAGGCTATAAACTGGAAGGTGGTTTTACCCACTGTTAGTTGCACATGGATAGTCTCTAATGCTTCGTGCTGTGCCACCAACCTGGAGGTGTGGGTATCTTTGACAAATATTGATACTCCCCCTCCTTTTGTGGTTCGGTCCAAGTTTTGGGGCCGAAAAACATGGTATGAGGTATAAACTGGTAGTGCTGGGGTGCTCTCGGGAGCCTTGAACCAGGTTTCTGTTACTGCACAGATATTGATGTTCTCCATGCTAAGGAGAGTTTCGAGTGCGTGCATCTTGAGGTTTAGACTTCTGGCATTGAGTAGCATTACTCTTAGTTCCTTATCCCTTGTGATACCTATGGAGGTGGGTTTGTCTTTTGAGCCTTGCCTAAAAAAGGCACTATGGGGGTGGCAAGTGCCTTTGCCAATATCCGAAAGCCCAGGGGTGACAGATGCAAGCCATCCCTAGCGAAGCATCGTGGCTTGTCGAGCATGTCATCCCAGGCTGACAGGCATTGGATCCCCTTTGAATGACACCAGTACTTAAGCCAATTGTTGAAATTGATCATCTTGTCTTCATATTGTGGCATCATTCTTGGTGAGTGTAAGATGCTATTCAAGGTCAGGGTCATACCGGCCTGGGCTACATGCTCAGAGAGCTCCTCTATGTCTCTTTTCATGTAGTCCAGGGAGGTATGTCTCAGGTCATTCACACCAGCATGGACAATGACTGAGTCATATTTATACTTGCCTTGGAGTGACCTGAGTGCTTGTGCTATGTGGTGGATCCTAGCACCCGACAGGCAGCTCACCGTGACCTTCTCCTTGTTCAGCCTGGTGAGTGGGACGTCAGTGTGCCTGACGATGGAGTCACCTATTACAAGTATATCAGGTGTGTTGTTTAGTCTTAAGGGCTGTGACTGTTCGGCACACTGGCTTTGTGAGCTATGTGTTGCACGTGTTTTGTTTTGGGGTAGCGGTTGCTTGGGTGTCTGCTTTGGAGGTCTCTGTTGCTTAGGCAGATTTTTATTTAGAGCCTCCAAGTATGTTTTTGTGTGTTTATGTGTTTGGTTTGCTATCGTGGTAGGTCTATGTGAGACTGGAATTGTAGTGAGTGTGGTTTCCTTCTCCTCCTGACTGGTTACGCCAGTACTGAGTTGAGAGAGCTTAGCCTCCAGTTTGGCTATATGGTTGCATCTCTCACGTGTTGGAATTTGTTGGGAGGAGGAGAGGGTTGTCTGTGTACATGAGCCAGTTGTAACATTGCCTCAAGATTCCCAGATTCACCAGCTGGACCGGAGAGGAGATTGACAACTGACCTTTGGACATGCTAGAATAGTATTGGGAATTCCTTTATAATTGAAAAAAGGGCCAATGGGGAACAAAGTACTCAAGGGGAGTTTGTGAGGGTATAGTGCTTTTAATTTTTTATTGCTGACTTATATAATTGCTTTAGTGAATCACATTCATTTACTTATTAAAATGAAATTACTTAAATTCTTTTGGTCTAATTTTGTTTTTTTGTTTTTTTCATTGTTTGCTCTTTAATGTGAAGTGTGAGGGTCTGAAAGGTTTACATTTCATCAACTACCATAGCCTATTAACAGCACGAGAAGAATTTTATGTATGATCCTACATTTTTTCCTTTCAGTATTTTCAGCAACAGAAATACAACTATATATGAAAAGAAGAAAGTATGTGGCATGCCTTGAAGTCAGCAAACTCATTAATTAATAGGTAAATACCAACTGTTTGGTACAGTTTTCAGTAGTTATCACTGAATCTGGGTAACTACTAATACAAATATGAAATGCAATAATACTCAAGTCCATGAATAAATATAAATAGTTATAATGAGAAACAGTGCAGGTTCATAGTTACATAGTTTCTTACTAAGCTTATAGTCAGGGAGACCACTGAGAATAGCAGCAGCAACAACACTGATTATAGGTTCATAGGTTCATAGGTTGGTACTAGGCTATCAGCCCTAGGGCCTATACAAGCCTAGCCATAACAATTCCCTGGCTATTTCTTCCCACACTATTTACTTCCCTGGACCCCTGTCTAGCAGGGCAACTGACATGATCCCTGGGGTGAATTTCCTTTCTCCCATCCAATCGTCAAGGTTCCTTTTGAAGAGGGCCAGAGAGGCACTCTGCTTGACATGTATGGCAATCTATTCCAGAGTCTGGGGAGTCTCTGGGTCAGGAACCTATCCCTCCAGCATGTTTTGTTTATTGTGATGACAATGTTTAGATCCCTGGAGCGTGTGGCTCTGAGGGATTGTGATTTCTTTAAGTGTAGCATGTCCAACAGCTCTGGGTTTGACATGGCCTTGTATGTTAAGCAGAGATCGCCTCTGAGTAGATGATATGCGACAGAGTATAGCTGGAGTTTCTTAAGGCGGTCATCATAGGGCATCTGCTTTAGGCCTGTGATTCTTTTAGTGAGGTATTTCTGCGGCCTTTCTAGTTGTTGCAGATGTCTTGAGAGGTACATACCAAACGGGGCATTGTATTCTATAATGGGTCTAATGAGGGATGAGTACAGTGGGACAATGACCTCCTTTTTTCTGGATGAAAAGCCCTTAGTGATGAGGTGTGCCACATAGAAGGATTTCCTGACTGTTGTGGCTATGTGGTTATCGAAGGTGAGACCACTGTCCACCTGTGTCCTTAAGTCTCTTATCACACTTTCGGTGTTTAGTGTACTGCCACCTATATGGTAATTCACGGATACATGTTTTTTCCCAAAGGGATAACTATACATTTCATGGCATTGAGCTTGAGCCCATGGCTCTGGCACCAAGCATCTGTTACTGTAAGGCCCTTTTGTAGAGTATCCACATCATTTGGGGATTCAATAATGGCTCCCAGTTTGCAGTCATCTGCGAACTTTGTTAGCCAGAGTCCCTTAGTGTTGGCCTGTACTTCAGAGAAGTAGATGCCAAACAAGAGCGGTCCAAGGACTGAACCCTGAGATACTCCACTTGTCACTTGTCTGGAGCTGGATTTGGAGTCAGCTACTTTTACAGTGTGGGTTCTATCAGTAAGCCAGTTAGCAACCCATTGGGTGATGTAGGGATTAATGCCCAGTTTAGTAAGTTTATCTATGATTCCAGAGTGGGAGATGGTGTCAAAGGCCTTGGCAAGGTCTAGATAGGCTGTGTAGACCACCTTACCCTTGTCCATGGCTCTGGAGACTGATTTGAAGAAGTCAATCAGGTTCAGGAGACAAGATCGGCCCTTCACGAACCCAAACTGGGTGGGGTCCAGTGTTTGAAGGTTGCCAATGTCTTTGTTTATAAGTTCCATGATAATACACTCCATGGCCTTGCAGATAAGGCTTGTCAGACTGATGGGACAGTAGTTTCTGGGATCCAATGTGGATCCCCCTTGTGGAGTGGGATACCTGTAGCTGTGCGCCACTCAGTGGGCATGAAACTTGAGGTGAGGCTATGATTAAACATGACACTTAGGTGAGGTGCCAGTTCATATTGTAGTTCATGTAGTACACAGCCAGGGATGTCATCTGGTCCCATGGATGCTGTATTCTTAGCTTTGGAGAGTGCGTTTTTTACCTGTGTGGCCATTATTACTGGAATTTGGCAATCTTCCGGTATTGAGATGGGCCATTTAGAGGGTGAGAGGGGGGTGAAGTTGGCACTGAATCGATCTGCCAGGATATTGGCAATATCCTTGGGATCAGTATATTTAATGCCATTCTGTTTTAGCTCAGAGCAGATCTGAGCATTGCCATTTAGATTTTTGACATAGTTATAGAATGCCTTGTGGTTGTCTTTGGAATCTTTGGCAATTTTATTTTTGTAACTAGCTTTGGAGGATTTTATGAGGGATCTCAGTTTCTTACTGAGGCTTGTAAGGGAGTTTTTGCATCCTGGGATTTTCCTCTTTTCTGTAACAGTTTCTTCCTTTTGTTGTAAAGTTTGTTTATGGCAGGGGACCACCAGATTGGCTTCCTTTTCTTGGATGAGAGCACCTTGGTTCTATTTGGGATGACACGATTCATGCATGAGTGGATGTGCTCGTGCAGTGCCTTAGTGTAGGATTCAGCAGTTGAACTTTCAGTTCCCGTCTGCATGGGTGTCATGAAGTTTGTCACTTCTGACTTGAGTAGTATGAAGTTAGCTTTGGAGAAGTTTTTTATGGAGGTTTCCTTACTGGGGAGTAGGGGGTGGGATGTGGATGTTAAGGGTGATTAGCTTATGGTCAGACCTGACTAACGAGGGGGTGACCATAGGTGTGGAGCATCAATTTCCCATGTTGGTAATGACCAGGTCTAGGATATTGGACCCCCTGGTGGGACTATGGATTAGTTGATCCTGGGTGTTGGAATTTATGAATTCCAAGAACCATTGGGCAAAGGTGTTGGTACAGGAGTAGTTTTCCCAGTTAATGGCAAGGTAGTTAAAATCACCCAGTATTAGGATGTTTGGTTCTATCTTAATATTTTCCAGTATGTTTAGAAAGGTGTAGTGAGAATCTTGGGGTATGGTGGGTGGGGGATCTGTAGCAAGCTATAATTTGGATTGCAGTCTTACCTAGTGTTAGTTGCACCTGGAGAATTTCAGATGCATTGTGTTGGGCAATTAGCCTGGTGGTGTGAATATCCTTGGTGAATATTGACACTCCTCCACCTTTAGTGTTTCGGTCCTGGTTTGGTGGCCGAAAAGTGTGGTAAGAGTTGTAGCCTGGTATTGCAGGGGTGCTCTCTGGAGCCTTGAACCAGGTCTCAGTTACTGCACAGATATCGATGTTCTCCATTTTTAGGAGTGCCTCGAGAGAGTGCATTTTGAGGTTTAGACTTCTAGCATTAAGTAGCATTACCGTCAGATTTTGCATGCTTGTACCTGTTACAGTGGTGGTTTTGTCCTTTGAACTTTGCCTAAAAAAGACACTATAGGGGTTGCAAGAGCCTTAGCCAGTAACCTGAATCCCAGGGGCGACAAGTGCAGACCATCTCTGGCAAAGCATTGTGGTCTGTCACTCATGTTGTCCCAGGCAGACAGATACTGGATCCCCTTTGAATGACACCAGAAGCTTAGCCAATTGTTGAAGTCAATCATTTTGTCCTTATATTGTGGTATCATTCTGGGCAAAGGCAGGACGCTACTCAGGGCTAGGGTCATACCTGCCTGGGCCACATGACCCAAGAGCTCTTCCATGTCTCTTTTCATGTAGTCCAGGGAGGTACGTCTCAAGTCATTCACTCCAACATGGACAATGACAGAGTCATATTTGTACTTGTTGTGGAGTGACTTGAGTGCATGCGTTATGTGGTGGATCCTGGCACCCGACTGGCAGCTGACTGTAATTTTCTCCTTGTTCAACCTGGTGAGAGGGACATCAGTGTGCCGGATTATAGAGTCACCTATGACTAAAGTGTTAGGTACATTGTCTTGCCTTAGGGGCTGTTGCTGGGTGGCACACTGGTGTTGTGAACTATGTGACACTTTGGTTGTGATTGGTGTTTGTTTGCGTTTCAGCTTCAGAGGTCCTTGTTGCTTGGGCAGGTTACAGTTAAGGGTCTCTACATATGTGGATTTAGTGTTGCTATGTGTGGGTGTTGGTGGTGTGGGTTTAGAAGGGCTATGTGTTACTTGAGGTGTAGTGTGGGTGTTAACCTTCTCCTCTTGACTGTCTAGCACAATCTTAGGTGGAGAGAGCTTTGCTTCCATTTTGGCTATGTAAGTGCATCTCTCACAGGTTGTAGTGTTGGGTGGTAGGAGGAGAGGGTTGTCTGTGTACATGAGGCAATTGCTGCATTGCCCCAGTATGCCCAGATTCACCAGGTGGACAGGAGAAATCACCGGGAGCTGACCCTTGGACATGCCTGGTTTGGTGCTTTTTTTTTTTTGTAAAGTACAGAGCTGTTTTCCCTTACCTTAGCAAGGTACTTTGCAATTATAGACTGTTTAGTGCCTACTATTAATTTCTCCTTATTAACAAGGAGAGTTGAGTGCTTGTATCAGTTTAAGGCTTCCTAGTGCTTTCCAGCAGGTATTAGAGAAAGTGCTAGTCACAGGGATGCTTAAAGGTAAGATGAAATGATGGTAGGAACTAGCAATGCCCCACCCCATAAAGCAGACTTTCTCCACATATTCTTGGCAAAACTTTGTGATCATCAAAGCAGTCACCCAGACTGGTTTTAAGGGCTGCTGGGAAGTAATCTGTTTAATAGATAAGAACAGCCTATTCCAGAAATGAGATTGGATTAGATATCTATCAAATCATCTAGCACTGGTGATGTGGTAGTACAGGTGTGGGTCCCTAGACAGATGTTTACTTTGCCACTGGCTCTATCTAGAAGAAAGATTTCAAAGAGTTCTGGGTTATTCTGAGGATGTAAGCCTAAGCAGAGATCACTTCTTAGGAGTCTGTATGATAATAAGTGAAGAGGCCACATTTTTAGTTCCTCAGAGTAGCTAAATGTACTGGGACCTGACATATATTGGTGAGGAGATGTTGAGGTCTCCCAAACTGGTTTATGTGCATGGTAAGGTACATTTCAAGGTATCTTCAATGATGAGCCTGATAAGGAATCATTAAAGTGAAACTATAACTTCTTTGGACCTTGAGAAAATACCATGAAGGACAATTTCTCAAAGGGGAGTCTGTCAACAATATATGTTATCAAGTCCCTGACTACTGTATCAAATTTAAGTTGAATGCTATCAATATTGTAATGCTAGTGCTAGATTTACCAAAGGAAACTGTGTTGCATTCCTTGTGTTGATGGTAAGCCCATGATTAATGCACTAAACATTTATTGGGTTCAGATCTTGCTGAGAATATGAGCATCAGTATGGTATTTGATAACCACCCTCAGTTTGCAATAATCAGCAAATGTGATTAGTCATACCACAGGATTTAATAAAATCTGTGTAGGCACAGTGTGGAGCCTACATGGAATTTATCTGTGTACACAGTCACGGTTCCCCCTCAGCACCACGCCATGCATATTAATGATGACACGCTGCCAAGGGAGACCCGAGAAACATGGATATTGAATCAGTGTAGGGAGAAATGTAGAGGCTATTATGTAACAACTTGAAGAACAGCAGCAAGAAGAAATCCACAACTGGCCACAGCACAAACACAGGTTTAATAAAAAACTCAAAACTCTAGCGCCTCAGCTTACAGCCTTCCAGGAGTAATACAAAACACACAGCTTTGCACATACTTTATATAACACCATTCATCAATTAATTATTTAATTACATAGTAATTGTTTCCAATTAATCTCTAAATTTAAGCCTACAGGTACCATAGTATTGAACTTTAAAATATAAACAGATTCTTTGCAAAGAATTTGTCCTTAATATCACATATTTCACCAATTTTCATAAAAACTTGCTCTAAAACAGAAGCTTTTAACAAAGAATATATAGGCTACCTGTGGCTGCAGATGAGTGTGAGGCTCCCTGTAATGCTCCTCGCCAGTGTTGTAATGTTGTGAAGTGTGTCAACTGTCTAATAAGTCATTTTTATGATGTGTTATTTTTTTTAATATTTTTTTTTTACTGCATGTTTGCGCTGCACAGCGCGAAGTGCAGCAATGCCAAACTGTGCTCACAAATAGACAGCTGACCCCTGGCAGACATCTAAAAATAGAAAACGGATGTAATTAATTATCATAATTAAATTTATTTTTCTGTTTTTTTATTTACATTTGAGCAACATGGAGTGCAGCAGAACTGAGCGGAGCTCATACATACATGGCAAACATCTGACAGATCTAACAATACAAAATAGATGTAATTAATTATTTATTTATAGGTGTGTTTAAGTGTGTTTGCACAGTGTCATGCTCAGCAATGCTAATAGGTAGCCTAGTAGTATATGTGAAGGTATATTAGTTTTTATAACATCCAACTAGCTCTATGGGCAGAGTTACAGTCTTATGTGTAGTAGGTCCTGGGTTCGAGTCCATAACAGGCAGAATATGCCTGCAAATGAATGTACGATTTTTTCTTTAATTTCATTACAGTATTGTGAATTTTGGCACTGCTGTGCTCTGCTAAGCATTGCTCATTCACACAAAGCAGTGCATAAACATGCTAATGGCTACCAATGTTTCCACAGTGCTAAGCCTGGCTAAAACCACAGTCCTGCGAGTTTTCACTCTGCTTAGCTTTGCTTAGCTGGTTTGTGCGCTGCTAAGTAACATGGCACTTTCTTGAATGTTGCTGAATGACATGTAAGGGTGAGAAAGCACCCTATATTAAGCCCAATAGGTGGGAATCCTGCATCATTCATTGGAGTTCAATCTACTGTTGGTATGGCTGGTGGTGTTGGTGAAGTTGTGTGCTTTTGGGTGCAGTGGTGAGGCATTCAGGAGTTCAGGCTCATAGTCGGGCTCCTTTATTAAAAACCATGAACTCTGGCTGATGCAGCGTGGATTCCAGGGCTCAGAATGTAAGGAAGGCAGAGGCTTGGGACCATTTAGAGAGGGAACTCACCAGTGTTACTGGTATCCCCCGCACAGGTGAGCAGTGTCATCACCATTTTAACGACCTGAAAAGGAGGAAGAGGGGAACCCTGGACACCTGGGTCCATTAAGCTTGAGCTGGGAATGCTCCACAAGTATGTAAGTGTGTCTTCCTCTGTCTAACCAAAATGCAAGCTGAATGTCTGTGAAACAGGTATGCATAATGGTGTGCTTCTCTCCCAACAGCTGCAGCTGAGAAGGCTTGCAGTGTAGAGAGCCATGCCAGGTGCCTGGCCAGGTTGCACCGTGAGCGTGGTAAGTATGGATTTACTATGCCAACTGTAGTGCAATAAGCAAGAAATGGTAAAGCATTTACTGCAATAAAGTATACAAAATAAAAACTGTACTGCAATAAATGGGCATGTAGAACTGTAATGTAATAAATGGGCAATTAGAGCTGTGGAGCTGTAGTGCAATAAATAAACAATAAGAACTGCATTTCAATAAAGCATTTGCAATACCAATAACAATAAGCAAAATATTGTCCAGCAGGATTGTATTGTCAAAACCATTGTAGTAGAGCTGTATGCATTGATTGTCTATGTAAGGTTGCTGCAGTCATGTGTAACACTGTAATAGCTGTAGCCAGCAAATCTAATGGCTTGCAAACTGTAATGCACATTTCAAAGTACTGTCCAAGGTTGTCTCCAGGCCAATATTGGTCACAAAATGCTCTCTCTTCCTCAGACATCAGGCAATAAAGGTATATGGGTGAGGTAGCCCAGTCCATGGGCAGATATTGTGTGTGGACTTCACAGATATGTCAAACCAATAACAATAAAATATGTTCACTAGCATTGTTGATTCAAAATGACAGCTTTTTTCATATATGCAGTATGGTTGTGTTATATGCATGTGTGTTCTGCTGTCACTGCAGTCTACTATAACACTGCAATAGTACTATAATGCCAGAGGAATGTCCTATAACTTGTATTGCTCAATTCATAGCCTAGTTCCAGGTGATCTCCAGGCAAGAATCAGTCATTCAGTAGTCAGCCATGACTCAGTAGCTCAGTCTGTTAAATGGTTTGTATGCAGTACAATTTGCACACACACTCCTGGGTTCAAATCTAGTGGTATATAGCACTAAATTTTCAGTATCAGTCACATAATATTAAATAACATCTGGAAAATTTCCCACGTAATTCCTCTCCATAAACGGGGTAACTCCACTGATGTATCAAATTACCAGCCCATCAAAATTCTGTCCCCTCTGGCTAATATTATGAAAAAATGTATCCACAAGCAACTCTTTCATTACCTCAATTTGCACAATCTTCTAGCTCCCTCCCAGCATGGATTTGGACCTCACCATAGTACCACCTCAGCCCTTCTATCATCATCATCATCATCTCTCGGCTGTTCCCATTAGGGGTCGCCACAGCAGATCATCTGCTTCCATTTCTTCCTGCCCTCTGCATCTTGCTCTGTCACACCAACCACCTGCATGTCCTCTCTCACCACATCCATAAACCTTATCTTAGGCCTTCCTCTTTTCCTGTTACCTGGTAGCTTCATCCTTAGCATCTTTTTCCCGATATACTCAGCATTCCTCCTCAGCACATGTCCAAGCCAATGTAATCTTGCCTCTCTGGCTTTGTCTCCAAACCTTCCAACCTGGGCTGACCCTCTAATATACTTATTCTTAATCCTGTCCACCCTTGTCACACCCAGTGCAAATCTTAACATCTTTAACTCTGCCACATTCAGCTCTAACTCCTGCCTTTTTGTCAATGCCACTGTCTCCAACCCATATAACATAGCTGGTCTCACTACCCTCTTGTAGACCTTCCCTTTCACTCTTACTGGTACTCATCTGTCACAAATCACTCCTGACACTCTTCTCCACCCACTCAATCCTTCCTGTACTCTCTTCTTCACCTCTCTTCTACACTCACCATTACTCTGAGCTATTGATCCCAAGTATTTAAACTCATCCACTTTCGCCACCTCTACTCCTTGCATCCTCACCATTCCTCTATCCTCCCTCTCATTCACACACATATATTCTGTCTTAGTCCTGCTGACCTTCATTCCTCTTCTCTCTAGAGCATATCTCCATCTCTCCAGGGTCTCCTCCACCTGTTCCCTACTCTCACGACAGATCACAATGTCATCTGCAAACATTATACTCCACAGCGACTCCTGTCTGATCTCGTCTGTCAACCTGTCCATCACCATTGCAAGTAAGAAAGGGATCAGAGCTGATCCTTGATGTAATCCCACCTCCACCTTAAACGCATCCATCACTCCCACCGCAGACCTCACCTCTGTCACACTACCCTCGTACATATCCTGTACCACTCTCACATACTTCTCTGACACTCCTGACTTCCTCATACAATACCACAACTCCTCTCTAGGCACCCTGTCATATGCTTTCTCTAAGTCTACAAAAAGACAATGCAACTCCTTCTGACCTTCTCTGTACTTCTCCATCAACACTCTCAGAGCAAACATCGCATCTGTACTGCTCTTTCCTGGCATGAAACCATACTGCTGATCACTAATCATCATGTCCCTTCATAACCTAGCTTCCAGTACTCCTTCCTATAACTTCATGCTGTGACTGATCAATTTAATCCCTCTGTAGTTACTACAGCTCTGCACATCACCCTTATTCTTAAAAATCGGTACCAAAACACTTTTTCTCCATTCCTCAGGCATCCTCTCACTTTCCAAAATTCCATTAAATAATCTGGTTAAAATCTCCACTGCCATTTCACCTAAACACATCCATTCTTCCACAGGTATGTCATCTGGACCAGCAGCCTTTCTATTCTTCATCCTCTTCATAGCTATCCTTACTTCCTCCTTGCTAATCCATTGCACTTCATGAATCACTATCCCCACATCATCCAACCTTCTCTCCCTCTCATTCTCTTCATTCATCAACCCCTCAAAGTACTATTTCCATCTGCTCAACACACTATCCTTGCTTGTAAGTATGTTTTCCTCATTATCCTTTATCACCTTTACCTGCTGCACATCTTTCCTAGCTCGGTCCCTCTGTCTAGCCAATCGGTACAGGTCCTTTTCTCTCTCCTTAGTGTCCAACCTTTCATACAACTCTTCATATGCCTTATCCTTCGCCACCTCTCTCTTTGCCATGCACCTCATCTCCTTATACTCCTGTCTACTTTCTTCATCTCTCTGACAATCCCACTTCTTCTTTGCCAACCTTTTTCTCTGTATACTCTCCTGTACTTCGTCATTCCACCACCATGTCTCCTTGTCATCCATCCTCTGTGCAGATGTCATACCAAGCATCTTTCTAGCCATCTCCCTTACTAGCTCTGCTGTAGTTACCCAGCTATTTGGTAACTCTTCACTGCCACCCAGTGCCTGTCTTAACTCTTCCCTGAACTCCACCTCACAATTACCCTTTTTCAATTTCCACCATTTGATCCTTGGTGCTGCCCTCACACTCCTCCTCCTTTTCTTGATCACCAACGTCATCTTACAAACCACCATCCTATGCTGCCTAACTAGACTTTCCCCAGTCACCACTTTACAGTCTCCAATCTCCTTCAAACTGGCCCTCCTACATAAGATATAATCCACCTGTGTGCATCTTCCTGCACTCTTGTATGTCACCCTATGATCCTCCCTCATGTTAAAATACGTATTCACCACAGCCATGTCCATCCTTTTTGAAAAATCCACTACCATCTGACCTTCTGCATTCCTTTGCTTAACACCATACCTACCCATCACTTCCTCATCCTCTCTGTTCCCTTCACCAACATGCCCATTGAAATCTGCTCCAATCACCACTCTCTCACCCTTGGATACAGTCATCACGACTTCATCCAACTCACTCCAAAATGTTTCTTTCTCGTCCATCGCACACCCAACTTGTGGAGCATATGCACTAACAATATTCATCATTACACCATCAATTTCCAGCTTCATAAACATCACTCTATCCAACACTCTTTTCACCTCCAAAACACTCTTAGCATACTGTTCCTTCAGCCCTTCTATCCTTCTCTCAAACAGTAAATCAAATCCGTAATAATAATACGCTCTCCTCTGCCATCTTTCTTGACTTATCTAAAGCATTTGATATGGTAAACCACCAACTACTCATTCAAACACTAAAACCTCTTGCCATAGACAGCCTGGCAATATCCTGGTTTCAGTCCTATCTAAGTGGCAGACATAAGCTGTGCTATAGAAGGATAGCCTTTCCCCCTTACTGCCAGTCACCCTTGGAGTTCCTCAAGGGTCTATACTAGGACCCCTCTTATTTTCCATCTTCATTAATGATCTTCATACAGTCATCCCCAAAGCAACCTGCATTCAATATGCAGACGACTCTACCCTAATCTGCTCTGCCACCTCCCCATTAGACCTGCAGACCTTAACCCAAAATACTTTCAATGTAGTAGAAAACTGGCTCACTGACAGGCATCTTCTTTTGAATCCAAATAAAACAAAACTGCTACTCTTCACCCCCACCCGGAAAACTACACCCCCATCATTTACCATAACATCCAATAATGGCACAATAATTTCCCCAGAAGGTAATACAAAACTACTAGGTGTAATTGTTGACAATAACCTAAGTTTGACGCCCACATCGACAAAACCATTAAAACAGTCAACAAAAAGCTAGGATCTCTATATAGGATTAAGGCATTTCTAACCCCAACTGCTAGGACAGTGATTGCCTGAACACATTTACTTTCAACCCTTCTTTATGCCTCCCCAATCTATACAAACCTGAGTAAATCTGACCTCAATAAACTCAATAGCTGCTACAATAACATAGCCAGATTTGCCACAGGCTCGGCATATAGAACCCACCAATGTATTAACCTACGATCTCTAGGCTGGCTAGAGTTTCCCACTGAAATCCAGTATAACCAATTAATAATAGCCCATAAAGTCCTCTATCAGCCCAAAAGTAGACCCATACTCAAAAATATAATTACCCCATACAGTAACCTAAAAATTCTCCACTCTTCAGACAAAATGCTGGCACAAACTGTTAAATCTAAAAACTCAGCAGATGAGTCATTATTCTGCAACTCTGTTGGTACAATCTGGAACTGACTCCCTACCGAACTTATAGCAATCCAGTCTATAAACCAATTTAAAACATCTCTCAAAAATACCTAAAATGTCACTGGTTGTGCCGCTGTGCCATCCCTGACTAACCAGCAAACCACTTTCTGCACTACAAAATAGTTTCAAAAGTCTATAACAATTGACTATCGTTCTCATATATATTGTACTACTGAATGATATGCTACCTTATTCAGCTTTGTACCACTAAAATGTCTAATTTCGAACAAGAAAACCAATGTTGTTAAGTTTTAAGTATGTATGTATGTATTCCAAGTTTTTAAGTATGCATGTAATCCTGTATTTCTGTACTGGTATCTATATGTAACTGTATAAAACTGCTACTGTTAAGTCTTGTGTAACTATCAACATGTGGAGCTTTTCTCCCCGGGCCTCCACTGAAAATGGACCTCTGTCCAGTTGGACTATCCCAGTTAACAAATGTAAAATAAATAAAATAAAATAAATTTTCTCTCTCGCTGGGAACACAACAAATATATGAGTGAGGTGACCCATATTATGAGTAGATAGTGTGTTTAGATTTCACAGAATATTAACATCAGTACCAAGAATGTGTTCATCAGCACTGTTGAGTCATAAATAAAGCTGTGTAATTTCAGTATGACTGTATCCCTTGCATGTTTGTACTAAGTTGCTGCAGTCAATTATTACATTATTTGGAGATGTCCCTTGCAGTCACAGCTATTGGGTTCTACTCCCATGCCTACCAACTAAGGCATGATGGCTGTCTAGTTTACTTACTGTATACAAACATGCCTCTCAAGTGTAATGATTTCTCGTAATGTAATTAAAACTGTCTAAGCCGTCTGTCACATGATTAACAGATAAATTATTACCTGGAATGCAATGTATTACCAAATCCATTTACAGAACACCTGCATTGTTATGTAAGTCCACATTATGTGAAACTGTTCTGTGTAGTGGTGTACCAGCAATTGTTGCTGCTTGGCCCATACTGATCCACACTAACAGCTTGAGAGGTATGTATGTGCTATGTCAGTTATAGGAGAATTGCAGTCCCTTTACTCAAACCTGACACTACACACTTGTAGAATATGTATTTCAGTGTATTGAGGGATATAATCAGCAATGTCAGTAATGGAATGTTTCTCTCTCTCTCCACCCCTTATCTTCATTTGTTTATTATTGTTATTTATTATTATGATTTAATATTAACATATTTTGTTATACCAACTATACTTTGGAAAAATGTTTTTCATTATTGATATGTTTTATTATGATTTAATCTTCTTCTTTTTCTTTTGGTTGCTCCCGTTAGGGGTCACCACAGCAGATCATCTGTTTCCATTTCTTCCTGTCCTCTGCATCTTGCTCTGTCACACCAACCACCTGCATGTCTTCTCTCACCACATCCATAAACCTTATCTTAGGCCTTCATCTTTTCCTGTTACCTGGCAGTTTCATCATTAACATTTTTTTCCCAATATACTTTGCATCCCTCCTCAGCACGTCCAAACCAACGTAATCTTGCCTCTCTGGCTTTGTCTCCAAACCTTCAAACCTGGGATGACCCTCTAATATACTTATTCCTAATCCTGTCCACCCTTGTCACACCCAGTGCAAATCTTAACATCTTTAACTCTGCCACATCCAGCTCTGACTACTGCCTTTTTGTCAGTGCCACTGTCTCCAACCCATATAACATAGCTGGTCTCACTACCCTCTTGTAGACCTTCCCTTTCACTCTTATTGGTACTCGTATATCATAAATCACTCCTGACACTCTTCTCCACCCATTTCATCCTGCCTGTACTTTCTTCTTCATCTCTCTTCCACACTCACCATTAGTCTGAACTGTTGATCCCAGGTATTTAAACTCATCCACCTTCACCACCTCTACTCCTTGCATCCTCACCATTCCTCTATCCTCCCTCTCATCCACACACATATATTCTGTCTTAGTCCTGCTGACCTTCATTTCTCTTCTCTCTATAGCATATCTCTACCTCTCCAGGGTCTCCTCCACCTGTTCCCCACTCTCACTACAGATCACAATGTCATCTACAAACATCATAGTCCATGGGGACTCCTATAATAACATATTTTGTTAAACTAACTATATATTGGTAAATGTGGTTGATTGTTATGTTTTATTTTTATGCAATATTAACATATTTGTTAAACTAACTGTTTTGTTGGCCCTATGGTTTACTTTTTACTGGCATGCTGTTACCATACTAACTCTTATGTTACTTAAGGTTGTGTTGCTCATGTTATACATTAATATGTATTTGGATAAATAAATATGGTGTTCAAGTCTGTTAATACTAACACTGGTTTGGTTATTACTAACTGTAATGTGTTGCTATACCTCATTTCCCACAACACTTCAAGATAGGCTGGTTCCAGCTGATCCCTCTACCTTGCCACAACTGTTCGTGGCACTTGGCCCGAGCACTGGTCTGGGATCCAGACCAGTGCTGCCCCCTCTGCTGCCTCTGCACTACCTGCAGCATTGGTAGTACTGACCAAGGGGATGGGGCTCAGCCTCCCTCTGGGAACATTTGCAGGGGGGAGTTTGTCACCCATGCGGAGCTGCCAGTCTTGGTGTGCAGGATACTCCACCAAGGCTATGACATTCGCCTGCGCCAGATTGCGAGCATGCTGGCCAACCTGGTGGGGCAGCCTTGCCCTAGTGCCCAGCCTCTAGCACAGCCACCCTCAGGGCAGTGATGGAGCTGTGTTGATATCCCATGAGTGGGGATGTGAGTCACACTGCTGCCATCTGTAGGCACGTGGGACTTGGATTCCACAATGCCCTCCCTATCCAAGGCGTTCATCCACATCATGTGTCAAACACACACTCTGTCTGCTGTCTTGTCTGTTTGCAAATGCATACTCACCTACCCAACTCACCTCCCCCACATGTACCTATGGCCCTTCCCCAACATTCCACTGTCAGCTTAAAAAAAATAGGCACCTATCCCAAAATAATATTTTCCCATACATAGCTCTCCATTTTGCACACATGTCCACCGGCACATGTAATTCGGTCCAATTGGCTTGACAACACAGTTATATTGTCTTCACCCCTCTCTCTCTGGGTTTGAGAATACAAATTTTGTCAAAGTGCACAGTTGTTGCTGTACAAGAAATGGATAGCTATAGTTCTTTCCTTACACCCTTCCTACACATACCTCCCTGACTTTCACTATGTTTTTCCCCTCTGCTTCCCCCCATTTTACTACTTTACTATCTCCCCTTTTTTCTTTTCTTTATATTTTTTAGCGTGGAGCTGAATGATGTGCCACATTGCACAGCTTCTCTAAGCTCAGATAAACAGAGCTATATTGATTATATGTCTTTTCAACATTGTAAGACACATGTATAAAATAAGCATCTCCACCATGTTTTGAACCTATTTCACCTGCATCATACTGCATTAACCTACCATGCCATGTGTCAAAGGAAAAATATACTTTAAAAATTATCAAAACACGGTAGGTTCAGGTTAAGGCACTTTAATCTTGCAGCAAGGAGACAAAAACATGCTAATACAGAGTTTGTCTAACCAGAAACAGGAAATGCATTCATTTTTATAGGTTATCAAATTAATCCTGTCCTACCATGCTGACGTAACAAATTACCACCTTTTGGTCATCATCTGCTGACCATCTTTCCCATGATTTTCTGCTGATTTAAATAATTTTTATGTGAAACATCCTGAGGAAAACAACATGGCCTTGGTTACTTTCAGTTAGATACTTGTTATGTTACATTCAAGATACTATAGCTAAATCGAACACAATGCTAGCAGTTCATTACTCTAAAAAGCCTTTGTCTAACTTATCTCTAACTATTGCAGCTGCAGAAGTTCCCATCCTCTGAACAAGGCTGTCTGTCTGTAATCATTACATTTATTCAATGGTATATTGTCTATTCATATGCTTCTGACCTAGCAGATTAACACCTGTTTTTCAAGTACATTTCCACAAGGCATAAACAAGAATATTGCTGTGCTAGCAGTTACTAGGTCAGAGGGCAACTTGCAAGTTTCAGTACGCATGCTGCAGTTTCAATAAGGTTTATTTTCGGCCTCATATGAAACTCAATTTATAAAAATCACAGTGCATAAGGAATAGAATGAAAAGCATATTAAAAACACTTGATTATTAATTTGTCATTAAGCAAACACATATTAATACATATTTTTCTAACATCTCCCTCCTGTTAATACTTTTTATTCTATTTTCAAAAAAAGATAAACAGTTTACTTCTTTTCCTAACCTCTTCCATTTAGGATTTGCAGTTAAGAAAGTCATTTAGTTTAAACTTTTATGAAAGTGTCTCACATTCCATCAGCTCTTCAAATTCAGTACTTTGATACATAGTTTCAGATACGGATATATCTATGAATTCCTTAATTAATTTCTTCATGCAGGGGATTCCGCAACAAATGCAAGCTCCTATTAGGAGTAAACCTACCCCAATAGCAATCAGTATGTTCATAAAGATGGAACCCCACCCCCCCAAAGGCATTCTGAAAAAACTCTATCAGAGGGTTTGGGCCTGGCTTGTTCATGGCCGACACTTGCTGAATCACCTCGACATGATCTTTAATCTCATGCTGATGGTCAGGAATAAATGCACAGCATTCTTCTTTGATTAAAGTGCAAGTCCCACCTCTCGCCGCTAGGGTGAAGTCAAGAGCCATTCGGTTTTGAAGCACTACAGTTCTCATGGCATTCAGTTCATCAGTTATCAGTTCAAGGGCAGAAAAAGTTGCATTACTCATTATTTCGAGAAGTTTAGACAGTTTTTGCAGTTCCCAGATTAATTTAACTCCGCCATACATGGGTGATATACCTGCCCAGGATATAACAGCATCGCTCAAGTCCATGTGCACAAGTTTGGTTCCCACATTACAATGGTTTTTCCACCCTGCTTTGATTCATCCCACTGGATTCTCCGGTTTCTTAACAGTTTGTTTGGTTACATCTCGAGTATTTCGAATACTCCCTTGAGGCAAGGCTGCAGTGTGTCGGATGGCCGGAACCAGGTACCCCAAAAAACAACTGCCAGACCAATTCTCAGGTAACCATTTATATGCCTTTTTCCCACATACAAAATAACAGTCCTCTACCTTTGTCATTACTTTGTTACGAAAAGACTGCCCTGCATGAAACATTTTCTTATCTATCACTGATAACTGTTTGAAAAGTACAGGATTGTGTTGTACCTGATCAAAAGTTTTATGCATAGATTTTAAAAATGAGTCATAATCTGTACTACAAGATCCACTCACATCATTTGGTTTTCTATAACATTTGTACTGTACAGTAACATTACATTTACTCCACCCAACTTGGATGGAGTCGTTTTTATAAAAACATACAATTCCTTTTTGTGTCACAGGCAAATACAGTGCTACTTTGTCTTGTGCTTTAATAGCAACCGTGTCAAAAAACAGATTTTCCCAAGTCTCATTGACCCCTAGGGGGATAGCAGTCATTAACAAACCCCCGTATGCTGTTGGTATGGCCATACAGACCCAATAGTTTGAAACATTGAAAGTCTCTGCATATACACGTGTAATTGCCTGATAAGTGTTAAAGTTCGGATCCCAGTCTATGTTTGGTTCATTACGTCTAATCAGTTCAACCTTTGTGGCAGGAAAAAAGTATGGCCACAGCAAAAAGAACAGTGTGATCAATATTGCAACAAAAACAATCGTACAAGTTTTCTGAAATTGTTCAGTGTCTCTACTCACTCTGTATCTGGCCATTTTGTTCTTGTTGTGCAACAGTAACAAGGTTTTTGTCCAGTTCAAAGTTTTTAACCAGTTTACAGTGTATCAAATGGATCCAAGAAGCTCGTTCCACGATTTTGACTGCGGTGGGTGTCGACAGCAGTACCTGGTATGGACCTTCCCACTTCGGAGAGCTCCAGTTCTTCCGTTTCGTAATCTTCACCCAGACCCAAGTGCCTGGGGCTACTGGTGCTTCCGATTTTGGTTGCTCTTTATCTGAAACAGAATTTAACTGCAAAAGTTTGTTATTCAAAAATCTCCTCATGTATCCTGCAAGTGAACTGTCAACCTCCTGCTCTGTAGACATGAGAGGTTTACACTGAGGTGTGTAATATGCCCTCCCAAACAAAGTTTTAAAAGGAGTTAATCCCTTTACATTTGGAACAGTTCTCATACTCAACAGTGCTAAAGGCAAACAGTGCACCCATTTTTTCTTTGTTTCTTCTATCAGTTTCCTAAGTCTATTCTTCAGTACCCCATTGTGCTGCTCTACTAGTCCTGCAGATTGGGGGTGATACGCACAGTGATTCTTTAACGATATTCCGAAGTAACGACTAAGTTGCTGATTTGTTTGGTTCACGAAATGTGTCCCGTTATCACTATAAATCTTTTCCAGTATCCCAAATCTGGGTATAATTTCTTTAACAAGGACCTTTGCAACCATAGCTGCATCTGGGTTTTTAGTTGGAAACGCTTCTACCCATTTGGAAAACATGTCTATAATAACTAAGCAGTATTTCTTATTCTCACATTTATTCAATTCTATGAAGTCCATACAAATGGCATGGAACGGATATGGTGGTGTTGGAAAATTCCCTCGCTTAGGCTTCAATGCCCCTTGTGCATGATGCTTGTTACAAACATGGCATACTGCACAAAATTTTTTTGTATAGTTTGTAAACCCATAAGTTGTAAACACTTGATTCACTAACTGTACCATCCCCCCTGTTGAGACATGGCTCTGCCCATGGCTCAACAATGCTGCATATCTAAATAAATTAGATGGCAAAATTGGTTTCTTTTCCTTGGAGATGTACAGTCCCTTTTCGAGGATTGCTCCTCGTTTTATCCACTTTTGTTTCTCAAGATTTGTAGTAAGTGTCTGCATTGTTTTTAACATTTCTAAATCTAAAGTTTCTGAGGGTTGTAATTCTTCGCTCAAAAGAAAAGTTTCTGTGGCTGAAGCTGCCTGTTTTGCAGCTGTATCAGTCCGTGCATTGCCTTTTGAAATTCTATCCTGTTGTTTTGTATGAGCTACGCATTTGCAAATAGCTACTTTCTTAGGTAACTGAATTGAGTCTAACAAGTCTAAAATAAGTTGCGCATGATTAATTGGTTTACCAGTAGATGTTATCATTCCTCTATTTTTCCACTGTTGCGCAAAAACATGTACAGTAGAAAAAGCATACTGACTGTCAGTATAAATGTTCACTTTCTTACCTTTTGCTAAGGTACATGCCCTTGTTAGGGCAATCAATTCTGCTGCTTGTGCAGATAAGTTGTGTGGCAAAGATTTTGCTTCTAAAGTTTCAGTATCAGAAACGACTGCATACCCCACTAGGTTCTGTCCTGTAGGACCCCTCCTGCACGAGCCATCCACATAGCATGTCACCTCGGCATCATCCAAGGGAACATCCATAAGGTCTTGTCTAGGTAGTGTCTTTTGCTCAATCTCCTGCAGGCAGCAGTGCGGTTTGCCATCTACAGGGGTTGGAAGCAAAGTCAACGGATTCAAAGTTGTACATCGTTCAATTGTCATATGAGGTTGGCCCAACAGAATGGTCATACAGGAAAGATGTCTAGCTGGAGAAAGATATGCTACTTTTTCTTGCAGTAAAATGATTGCGACTGCATGAGGAACTCTCAATGTGAGAGGGTGGAACAATACTACTGAGGCTGAAGCCTGCACTGCCATTGCAGCTGCAACTACTGCTTGTACAGAGTGGGGCAAAGACCGCGCCACTGGATCTAACTGTGATGAATAATAAGCTATGGGGCGTTGTTTGTCCCCATGTTGCTGTGTCAACACTGATGTCATATAACCTTGTTTACAATCTACAGTTTGAATAAACTGCTTGTTATAGTTTGGTAATCCTAAAACTAAGGATGATGCTATCGATTGTTTTAGCTTACAGAAAGCTGCTTCTGCTTCAGGTGTCCATTGTAATAAATCCTATGCAGCCATTGTTTTTTTAAATATTAAATCGGCCAGTGGAGCAGACTCCAAAGCATAGTTTGGTATCCAACTCCGACAAAAATTAGTAGTTCCCAGGAAGGACATCATTTCCTTCTTGGTAGTTAGTCTAGGTGCTTGTAAAATCGCTGTCTTTCTGTCTTCATCTAATATTCTACCTTCTTTGGATATTACATATCCTACGTATTTAACTTGTTTTCTCCAAAGCTGTAACTTGTGTTTGTTTACTTTGTGACCTTGAGTAGCTAAAATTTGTAACAAAGCTATCGTGTCTTCTTTGCATTCTTGCTGGGTGGGGGCTGACAGCAGAATGTCGTCTACATAAAGCAGAATCTGACTACCTTTCAGTGAGATAAATCCCGCCAGGTTGCTTGCCATTTCTTGTGCAAATATCATTGGACTTTCACAATACCCCTGTGGTAATCTGGTATATGTATACAGCTTTCCCTGAAACGTGAATGCAAACCAATACTGGCTGTCAGGGTGTATCGGTATCGAGAAGAATGCATTACTTATGTCTACCACTGAAAAATATTTCTGTTCCGGCTTTAAATCATTCAGTAAGGTATGTGGATCTGGCACCATTGGTGCTCTAGGTATAACTGCATTGTTCACTGCTTGTAAGTCTTGGACCATACGCCATTCCCCGTTTGCTTTCTTGACAGGAAATAAGGGTGTGTTACATGGTGAATCAGGGGATTCTATTAAGACTCCCTCCTTGAGTAAGGCTGCTATGATAGGTTTGATTCCTACCTCTGCATCCTTTCTCAAGGGATACTGTCTTTTCTGGGGTCTAAAAGCTGACGTTGGTGTTATGGTAACTGGTCCTGCTGTTCGTATTAATCCTACATCTGATTTCCCTGCTGACCAGAGAATGTCTGGTATGTCTCACAAGGCTTTTTCCTCTTCTTCTAACAATAGTAATACTCAGCTATCCTCACTAGCCTGTGTGTGTACAGCTGGGTGTGTCTGTGTGATCCAATTCAATTTCTCTTTCTGTACTCCTTGTTCTGAGAGTTCTAGTTCTGTCTGTTTTTCCCACCTCATGACTTTCTCACCTAAGTCTGCCCATTTTAGAGTTTTATTCTTAGTCAAACTAACATGGGGCAGTCAATTAGATATGTAGAGTGTCAAAAATTCCTGGGGCAATGAACAGCTTGCTACACTGTTCCCTTCTGTATCCCAGTACAAATTTCGCAATACCAGCCTATTTGCATGGCTCTGAAACAATTCTAGTTCATAATCTTTATCAGGACCTGGTCCATTACAGTAATATAGAGTACAATGCAACAAATGCTGTTTGTCAATGTCGAGGGAGGGGAACTTGCTGATAGCCACATTCATTAGTTCTTCAGTTACTGCCCCTGGACCAGTCATAACCAAGTCCTGGCTGTACCAATAATGCATTTCACCCTCCTGTCGCACTACAAAAGTGTCCATTTGTCGCTGTGCTTCCATACCCTGCATGGTTGGAACTACTGCTATGCCAAATATCTGCATTAAATCTCTACCCAAAAGGTTCACTGGGCATTTTGCAGAAACTACAATTTTACTTTTCTGAGTCATCCCTGAAACAGGGTCTATTATTGTAATGTCACAGGAGAGTGGCTCCCGATATAGCTGTATGTTAGCTGCTTTCACTAGTATATAGTCTGGTGATTCTGTATCTTCTGGTAGTTTGGAAGGGTGTATCAGGGTCCGTGAAGCCCCTGAGTCACACAAAAATTTAACTTCCCTCCCCTCCACCAGAAGCGTCACTTCCAGTTTTGTATCTGCTAAGTAAAGGTCTAAGCTCAAAAGAGCTAGGTCCACAATTTCATTTTCTTCCACGTCTGTGTATTCATATACATCCTCTACCCCTTGTGTCACATCCTCTTCACCTGCTATCACATTTACACTTGCCTTTTCCTGCTCACTTTCACTCAATGATTCCTGACTATCATATAGTCATTCCTCATCCTCCTTATTTTCTGTAGTCGCCTTTTTATTTAGCCTGCAATCCCTTGCTAAATGTCCTTTTTTCCCGCACTTAAAACACTCACCCTTTGTCTTTCTTTCTTCAAAATCTTCTGATCGTTTGTCAGATTGTTTATTTCCCTGAGGATTTTTCTTACCCTTTTTCCCAGTTTGTACTACAAATACTTCTGACCCATCTTCTGCTGAAAATACTTTGGTTTTCTTTTTCTTTTTACTATTAAAATGTCTTTCTGCATGTCTGGCATATTCAAGTAAGGCTTGTAACCTACTTGTTCGATGATCTATCATATGCTTCGTAATGAAGCTACTAATAGGTGCAATGCACCCTTTCAAAAATGCGTTTTTCAATTGTTGTTCATACGGGGAATCATTTGCTTGATTTTCAGGAACTGTCATGCCACTATGATTGTTAAAGCATTCTAATAATCTGGCATAGTACCCATGTACTGTTTCTTTTTCCTGCTGTATACATTGATTAATACAAGTCCAATCAGCCCTAGGCTTCCACTTTTCAGAGATCCGGTCTGTCAGACCTTTTACTCTGCCATCTAGTTCTGCGTCAGTATGTGGGAGTGGTCTAAGTTGTGCGTCACAAGGATTCCAGCTGCCACAAATCATGTGCCAATCTGGACCTACAATTTGTCTAACTACTTTTTCTACTTCCTCTCCATTTAAATGGTAACTCAATCTCATACCTTGTAAATCTTCTAAAAACTTCCTAAAATTCACTTTTGGGTGGGGAATACCTTCTGTGGCTTTCCGGATATCTTCCGGTGTCCACGGTCTATAAACTAAAAGAGTCGGATCTTGTCCTGCCTGTCCTGCCTGAGGATTCGGTACTTCTATGAGCAGACATATCTCTTCTTCACTCATAGCTTGTGATGCTCTATTTAACTCATTTAATTCAATTTCCCTCCTCAGGTCGTGTGTTTGAGACCTGGTCTCGATGGGATCCCTGACAAACGGTTGTGTTTTTACAGGGACAGCTGGGTATAGCGGAGGTGGATCAGCACGTCCACTCACTTCATATTCTGGTAACGGAAGTGGAGGGGGCGAAGGAGGGGCCGTCGCTATTACTAAATTATTATCTTCTTTGTCTAAAAACATAGTTTTTGAATTTTTAATTCTTTGTTCCCTACGATTTGCTTCCTCAAGCCACCTGTGCGCCTGAGGGACTCCTAATTGTCTCTGCTTTTTTAACTTGCCTTTCGCGTCTATTTTTAACTGTTTTACAAGTTTCATAAGTGCAAGTTTATCTAAATTACCCTTGAATTTGTACTTATCGACCCATTTGGTATAATATTTAACATTATCGGAACGCTGTAATTGCATATACTTCACGTCTTCGTTTAGGGGTGTGTCCCGGGAGCTTTTTGTGCACTGATTTCCCATTGGTGTCTTAGCTAAGCTGTAAATTGTTACGTAACCCTTTCTATCATGTGGTACCACAAGTCTACACCTTTTTTACAGTTTATCTAGAATAACTGTCTACCTATTATGTTTCCCTGATCTATGACAAAAAACAGTAATACCCTCTTCTGTCTCTAATTTGCATAAGCAATTTACCTGACAAAAAAAGAATAATTCTGTAACTAGTCCCTGATCTTGAAACAAAAATAAGGTAATTCCTCCTTACCTGACCCTCCGTGAGTTGATCCACCGGATCGTTGACTCATCCTCCAATCCCAGATCAGAAACAGTGGCTGGCCTCTTTCAAACGACAATTCAGTCAGAGGTCTTTCAAAGCAGAAGAGCTGATTTGGCCTCTTCTCCATACGGATGCATGCCACTGGGCCCAATTCTGACCTAGGTCCAGAGCGAGAGATACGTTTTCCGGTCTGAAGGACCAATCTGTCAAAGGAAAAATTTACTTTAAAAATGATCAAAACACGGTAGGTTCAGGTTAAGGCACTTTAATCTTGCAGCAAGGAGACAAAAACGTGCTAATACAGAGTTTGTCTAACCAGAAACAGGAAATGCATTCATTTTTATAGGTTATCAAATTAATCCTGTCCTACCATGCTGACGTCACAAATTACCACCTTTTGGTCATCATCTGCTGACCATCTTTCCCATGATTTTCTGCTGCTTTAAACAATTTTTATGTGAAACATCCTGAGGAAAACAACATGCCTTGGTTACTTTCAGTTAGATACTTGTTATGTTACATTCAAGATGCTATAGCTAAATCGAACACAATGCTAGCAGTTCATTACTCTAAAAAGCCTTTGTCTAACTTATCTCTAACTATTGCAGCTGCAGAGGTTCCCATCCTCTGAACAAAGCTGTCTGTCTGTAATCATTACATTTATTCAATGGTATATTGTCTATTCATATGCTTCTGACCTAGCAGATTAACACCTGTTTTTCAAGTACATTTCCACAAGGCATAAACAAGAATATTGCTGTGCTAGCAGTTACTAGGTCAGAGGGCAACTTGCAAGTTTCAGTAAGCATGCTGCAGTTTCAATAAGGATTATTTTCAGCCTCATATGAAACTCAATTTATAAAAATCACAGTGCATAAGGAATAGAATGAAAAGCATATTAAAACACTTGATTATTAATTTGTCATTAAGCAAACACATATTAATACATATTTTTCAAACACCATATAATTCTTAACGAAAGCATGTGGCTTGAACAAAACATAGTAATTGCAAATTACAGTCATTAGGTGTGTTTCAGCAGAGCTGTGCACCGCGCTGCACCCCACAAACAGGAATAAAAAGTAATGGAAAAAATGGGAGTGTACCTTGGACTCTGGTGCAATAGTACACCACTAGACAGCCAAAGACATGATAATGGATCTAACTGAGGCCTATGATAGCAAGTAAATTTGGCCTTTTTTTCAGCAACATATAGAAAGTCAAAAATACATCTTAAAAAAACAAAAAATAAAATTTTAAAATACCACCAAGACCACCGATCCAAAAGTAAGCAATTTTAATGAAACACTTAGCACCTTGGCTTGCACAGCCTTCTAAGAGTAAAAACACTACAAAACACTCTTTACTTAAATACTCCATATTGCAGAAGACAATCAATTAAGCATACAATTTAAATCACATACCTCCAATTACATTCCTTGTTGAGTCCCTGAGGCTCCAAAGTACCATACTTTAAAATCAAGAGGGTTTCTTTTTTTAAAAGTTTATTTTTTAATGACACACATTGACCTATCCCAACTTGTAATTTTTCCTGAACACAACCCCTAAGAGAATCAGGATCAGAATTATGTGCTGTCATGAAATGGCTCCCAAGCGGACTCTCTAGTTTTTTTTTTTATGTCTCTAATATGTTCCTATAACCAAACCCTAAAACTCCTATAGGTTTCCCCTATGTAGAACTTATTGCATCCACATCTCAGCACATACACTAGCCCCTCAGTATTACAACTGTATTCATACCTAACTGTAAATTTAATACCGTTAATATAGGGAAAAGAACTCACTACATAATGACAGATGGAACAGCCATCACATGGAGCAGTGCCCTTATTTGTGCTTAAATTCTGACTAACATTAATATCTGGTAAACAAAATTGATTATGTACCAGAATATCAGCCACATTCCTAGCTCTTTTATATGCAATACTCACAAAGTCAGGTAATGTAGAGTTCAAAATTTTATCCCTTAGAAGCACGGGCCACAAACTACGTGCTTTTTTAACTATTTCCTCAGTTATAACATTATAGGTTGTCACTAAGAAGACTTTCTTCTGGTCCCTATTATTTCCAACTGTGTTGGTGGATTTGTTTTCACATGTACCAACTTCATATTTCCCACTAACACAGGCATAATGAGAGTATCTCTGGGGGTTAGAGGAATACCTTATGTCCATGATTTTTTGTTTAGCTTCCCTAGCCAATTGAACATCATAGCCTCTTTTAATAAACATATCTTCTGCTTCTGCTATCTCTCTGTCAAAGCCCATATCAAGGCTACAAATCCTATGAATTCGTAAGAATTCATTATAAGACAGTACCTTGACCAAATGTTTGGGGTGACAACTACTCCCATATAAAATACATTTCTATGTTCAAATTTCCTATGGAGACTAGTTGTAAATCCATCTACGCTAATATCCAGAAAATTCACTAGTGGCAAATACATATTCAGCTGGGACTCTGGTGCAGAAACATATCCATATAAAGCCATGCACATACTGATGGATGTAGTAAATGTATGTCACAGCCTGTATGTGTGCTCATATATCTTGCAAATACACCCACTGCAGCAGTGATTCAGTTGCTCAGTATGTTAAATGCATTGCATATAAGACATTTTGCCACACAAAGCCCTGGGTTCAAAACCAGTGTTGTGTTGCATTTTAATTATGTTATTGTGAAGACAGCAATTAATGAGTAATGAATGAATGATGCACTCATTATCCACACAAAGCATTGCAAAGTAAATAATTGTTTTTCACTGCTGGAAGTCACAGATCTGCAGGTAGGGACACACATCCCATATCTGTACAGCATTACTATATGTCACTTAGTATTGACACAGTTGCCTAACATATGTACTTCAAAACACATGCTTTAATTGGAGTGTCAGGGGTACCCTCATTCTGGCTCTGCCTCTACAACAAGGCTGACACAACTGACACAGATACACCTACAGCTTGTTGTCCTCCAAAGTATTCACACTCACTGCCTATGTCTATTACCTGCAGCATCAGCTGCAGCCTGTGGTACACACTGCTTTATGTAAAGGTTTCTGTTACAGACATACCCTCTGCAACAATGTAGTGTCCTCACCCCAGTAATGTCCATCTCAACAGCTAAGAAAGGGGCCCTGTTCTACATGATGGCCTTATATATATTGCACAGTGGTTGCATGTCATTGGCTAATGATACTGCAACTCAGCTGTTTTGGCTGCAATTAGCATATCAGAGAGTCACAGATGGGTTTAGAGGTAATTATCTGCTAATGAGCAGCATGTTAAAATACAAGCAGCTGGCTATGGGCAAACATTCTGTATGAGACTTCCCTCACACAGAGCACACTTGAAACAGTAGTAGTAGCACATTTCAACAGAGGAGTACTGCACTCCACCAGGTATGTAATTGTTTTTGTGTATAATAGGATGCAGATGGGAGGACAGAGGTATGGGGGATAGGGAGTACAGCAGTAAGCCTGTCTTAGACCTGTGGCAATGACATGTCATTGATACCATGCTGTATTACACATACAGGGGACATACAATATACCAGGGTTGCATTGTCTTTTATCATTGTGGCACACTGGTGTTGCTGGACATCTCAATATAGTGGTCATAATAGCACACGACTATTTGTCTGGCACTGCTCTTATGGCATATTATTGACTGGCTGGCCTTAGGGGACACACCACAGTGGACTGGAGTGTTGGTTGTATGATCATACTGCAGAATCTCTCACGGCACACAGTGTCAGCTCAGTCAGTAATGATACTATCTCAGTTGTATCCACACATGTACTATGTTGTCACACTGTGGGGTATGACATTTGTGAGCAAGCAGAGGACAGTGCATTCTTGCTGTATTTGTACATAGTGGACATCCATGTATTTGATCCTGTAATGTGTTTCCCTTTTGGTGTGTTTCACGACTAATGCATCGCAGAAGGCATGCCCCCTTCTCAGATGCAGAGAATCAACTTATACTTCAAGGATTATGGCAGCATCATCACATCCTCCTATCCAGGGGCAGGCATAACAGGAAACAGCAGGCTGCATTGTGGGCAGACCTTGCCCGGGATGTGAATGAGATGGGCCACCAGGACAGGACATTTGAGCAGGGTCGACACCATGCTACAGACATGGTGAATGCTACATGACAAAGGGCAGCTGATGTAGCTAGGGATTGTGCCATCACCGGAGGAGGGCCTGCAGTGGAACAACCACTCACAGTCACTGAGGAATTCCTGGTGAACCTAGGGACACACAACAGCTCCCAGACATCCATCACACCATACATTGTGAAGGTTGGTGCTACAGTGTCCACAGCAGAGGAGCGTGCAGGTAAGCTTACTATGATCATCATTGTAATATGGTAGTTGTCATTCTGTTGGGTGTCAGGTCTATGTGCTATGGGAGGGTTAGCTCAGTTGTACACTCATACTCAGAATGTCAGCAATACATCAAGTGACACAGTAGCTACTGTACATGTGAGATATAAAAAGGTATTACCTTGTGCTGCAACACGCGGTGGTACTGAAATTACCTCACCCTCACCTTTTTTCTGGTCCATTAGGAGTTCTCCAAGGCTGTGGTCCTGCTTCTGGTAAGCTTAATGCTGTTTTGTTACAGAAAATACATATGCTATTAAGGATAAGGGCCAGGATAATACCCTGTGTATAGGTAATGTTGTGTATAACCAGCGTAGAATGTTTGTATGTTCCTGTTTGGAACAGTTACCTAAGTTTCCTAGAGTGGGTAATCACAGGAGTGAAGCTGAACAAGCAGAAACACTTTTGCAATTATAGTCCGGAGCAAATAAGCCCCCTGGTATACATGAAACAATTAATCCGACATGTCTTGTACATATGAAAAGGTCGATGGTACATACCCTAGGTATTGAAACTTGTATTTGTACATATTTGTTAAGATAGGTGTACTGGGTTTTATGTGCTGTGTTCTCAGGTATAGTGTCATATTGCATACCTAAAAGGTACATTGTACTGGTCAAGTGTCATGTGATATACCTGACATGCTTGTTATAAAGGCATTGAGTCGAATGTGTATGTTGTTGTGAGGAAGTCTGTTGTGCATGAAAGCAGAGATGAGAGGATGTGAGAGTGGTAATGCAGTTGTGGATCCTCATTATTATGACTCTTTGTGGATTTTCCATACATAATAATGCAGGTGGTAATGTACTGCTTTTGAATTGGTTTCCACAGGTGACTGGGGGGTTGGGGTCTCTCTCCCACACCACCTGATATCAGTGTGTCTTCAGACTTTGATGATGATGGTGGCCACAGTGAGGCACAGGTGGAGTTGTCAGGGGCTGAATCTGTCCCAGAGGTTGACATCCCTCTTCTGCCACCATTGTCATTGCACACAGTCAGTATGCCCACACATACCCAGTCCCCACAGTCCTCATATATGGGACAGTTAGTGGGTGCAGACATTGAACAAGCCAGTGTGGCAACTATGGTTTCAGTGAATGTAGACAACGGCCATAGCCAGAAAGCTGGTGAGGTCCTACACAGGTAGATTGACAGGGGTGCTTATAAGAAGAATGTTGTCTGTCCATCATCTGTTGCAGGTATCACATCACGGGCCACCTCACACATGTTTTGGGCTATCATGGAGGCACAGGAATGTTCTGAATGGAACACCAGATGTATACTTAGGGTTATGGATGTGCCACAGTTTGACAACCGTGACTGCCTCCACCACTGTCTGTGCTGGAACAAGTGATTGGAGTTGGGCATCAGACCCATGGATGTAGGTCAGCAACACCATCTGCTGAGAGTCCACATGGCCATGCACAGTTATGCTCCCATAGTGGCAGTACATTCAGCACTACAAAGGGGAGTGTGCTTTCCACACCATCACATGGCAGGCAATGGGCACGTGGTCCTGTGAGGTACCCTGGGAGAAACAGTCCCAGCAGACAGCAGTCACCAACAGTTACTAGCACCACGTCTGACCTTGGGCATGGTGGTGCCAGTGCAACTCCTGGCAGAGCCAGTTCCCATGTTCAGGGATGGAGCTGGCAAACTGTCAACTCTACCATGTACAGTCCAAAGCTGTCCAACATACACATGTGTAGGGATAGCACTGTGATTGACTATGTGCATGCACACACTCATGCACCACTGTCACATGCAGGTCACCTACAGACACACACAGCACCTCTCCATGCTCCATCTAACCTGCTCCCCTTCCAGACTCACACACATGCTGTTATACATTTGGGCCAGTCTAGGCTTCCAGCACCTCCCACACATCACCCTCTGCTAGTGATGATACCTATGCCACATCCCTGTCATCCTTCCCAATGATACAGGGGAATGAAGCTATGTGTCTGATGCACAGGGTGACTATATTACTTGACATGTACTTGGGTAATGCAGTATTGTTTTGCATGTTACTTGTAGTTCTCACCAACATATACTGTATGCTGGCATGTGTAATGAGTATGCAACATACTTTTGTGTACCTTATGTTGTATGATGTTGTACTCGTAGTATTGTTACACAATGGCAGGTATGTCACAGACCCGTGTATGTTTCAGTTGCAGGAGTCTGAGTGGATAACCTAAGGACACACAGCAGCAGTGAAGTGGCACCACATGGCATGGAAGCACAGCAGAAATATGTCTTCAGCAAGGTGCAGCAGTATACGTGTATGGCTCCATAGGATCACATCTACCCAGGACAGTGGTAGCAGTCAGCATACTCATGCATTCATAATTTGTGATAAGGTCTGCTACAGGGCAAGATGTGACCTTGCTTGAGTGCATATGCTGCCTATCTGTAGAGAGCAAAGTACATGGATGACTCACTGTAAGGACATTAACCTACTATGTGATGCTTGTGGAAGACATTTGTCTAGCAGATATAAATACACCCTTGAAACAGACCCTGCCTAATGGTACACAGAGCACCTCAGTGTACCTCAGCACATGCTATTTGTTTGATTGGCTGGGCGACCGTCATCTCAATACATGGAGTTTGCCTGAGTCCCTCTTGGACTGGGGCAATATGTGCTGGTCCTGTACTGAGGGGTATACAGATGTCTCTAACTGTGAGGGGTATATGGCCATTATGCTAGTTAAGTTCACATGTGATATGGCCCCATAACATGATGTATACTGCTGTAACAGCCTCACACACAAACATGGCCACATTCAGGCTAGCACCACTTCCACTCACTACATACAGGACATGCCAAGGCACACACATATTACAAGTTGGCTATATGTAGAGTAGAACACTTACTTATGTACTGTTACACACTACAGATCACAGTACCTGATGCATGCAGCACAACTCATGTTTGCTAGTGCTATCAGTTTAGAACATATAATGCTTGTTGATATCAGCAAGCCTTGCTGTGGTCAGTCATCTGGGGGGGCCACATCACCCTCTACAAATAAAGTGATGTAAAACCCTAACTCTGTCTACTTTACATAGGTTATCATATGTATGTTATATGGATATACACACGCACCTTGTTGGTCAGTGTGGGATTAGAACTCCTACCTATCTAGGCTTATATACTATAAATCACACTACTTATCGCACATGCCATGGCTTAAGTCTTGTTACTACATTGTCAGCTGGTAGGGTTAAGGTGGCTAACATCATCAGGCCTTGTAGCATAGGGCAGTGCAGAAGCCAGCAGCAAGCTATGGTCCCATGAGGGCATGGCAATTGTTTTGCAGGGATATACACACACATGTGCACCACGTAGCATGGAGTGAGATAGAAACCCTACCCATCTAGTATTACACACTATAGATCACAGTATTTATTGCATGCACCACAGCTTAAGTCTTGCTAATACATTGTCAGCTGATAGTCTTAAGGTGCCTGACATCATCAGGCCTTCTAGTATAGGGCAATGTAGAAGCCAGCAGCAAGTTATGGGCCCAAAAAGTGCATAAACATTGCAGATGGATAGCCCATGAGGGCATGTCCATTGTTTTGCAGGGACACACACACACACACACACACACACACACACACACACACACACACACACACACACACACACACACACACACACACACACACACACACACACACACACACACACACACACACACACACACACACACACACACACACACCAAGTGGGATTCAGTGAGATTAGAACCCCTACTTATCTAGGCTTTTACACTATAGATCACAATACTTACTGCACACACCACAGGTTCTGTCTGCTGCATATGTGATTGCAGGCACAGTACTTCTGCATTAAACAAACTAAGCTTGTGTTGAACAGCATCTGTGGCCTGCAGAGTGATATAGGTTCGTACAGTTATCTGCATCTAGTATCCTAGCAGTGAGATAACTGATGTTATCCTAGCTATGTGTGTACAATTAGCAGTATGGTCATATGTGGCTGCTTGCAGTTAGATAGGTGACACTGTGGGCATGGACAATGTGCGCTGTCCATATGTGCATTGACACCATTATACATTAAACCACCTGCTCACCTGTCGCTGTCTCCGTGGTGATATCCAGCAGGAATAGGGGTCTGTAGGTAAGTGGATTATGTACTGTTGCACCCTTACTTTGGATCCTTTGAGCAGCATTAGGGCTGTCTGATATTGCGGTTTACTGACAGTTATTAGGGTATGTCAGACAATGCAGACATCCACACACATATTTCTGTATATAATAGTGATGTATATATAAATGTAGCTGTGTGATATGTATATGTGGTCTGTAGCTATATGGGAGGAGATTATGTATCATTTTAATATATATAGCTATATTGGATCCCTATCATATGATAGAAACCTCATTTGACTGAAACTCATTTGGCTGAGACCATAAGACTGAATTTTCAAAAGACTGAAAAGTCACTTGACTGAAACCCATAAGACTGAAACCCATAATACTGAATTTCAACATACCAAATTGTAAACTGGACCATATAAAATCAGACTAGGTGGGGGGCTACGTCTCCCACACCCCCACTGTGGGGGGCTGTGCCCTCCACACCCCCACAACTATATATACTAACTCCAGGATTGCACTACAATGGGGAAAGAGCATACACCTTTCACTTATCTTACAGTAGTCTACATGCAGCCACTACTATGCCCTTTTCCCCACTGCAGTGCGATCCTGGAGTTAGTATATATAGTTAGGTTATGTGGGGGGCACAGCCCCCACATTGGGGTCTGTGGGAGGCATAGCCCTTTTATGGATTTCAGTCAAGTAACTTTTCAGTCTTTTGAAATTTCAGTCTTATGGTCTCAGTCAAATGAGTTTCAGTCAAATTAAGTTTCTATCATATGATAGGGATCCAGTTATATGTATCTATTTGACACTACATAGCGATTGAAATACTATGCATGTGAGAAACAGAAACTGACAGATGAATATGTGTATGTATATGTCTGTACGTATAGACATTTATACATAATAGGTAATTTTAATGAAGGGCCAACAGAACTGCACTCATTTTCACTGGACAACAGTACTGCACTCATTTTCACTAAGTGTACAGGCATGCACAGTGGGACTGTAAGTACTTATAATGTGACTCCAGGCCACACCTACCTGTATTCCAGTCCAGGATTTTGTATGTTACAGACATTAACATCCGCCCTTGTTTCTGCAGTACTGCACTTTACCCAAAATGTCCACAGCATTCCCCAGCTGTCTGCTGTACTAAATATGTGACTGGGGTTGGTAATGTCACACCACCAAAAGACTGACAGTCTGCATACCCTCAACTGTCCTGATTTTCACAGAATGTCCAGAGATTTGCCTCATATGTTTGGTCTGTTCCTCACACATTTGTGGATTTCTAGTGATTTATTGAATGTTGACATCAATACTTTCTACTAATACCCTCAACTGTCCTGATTTTCACAGAATGTCCAGAGTTTTGCCTCATATATTGGTCTGTTTCTCACACATTTGTGGATTTCTAGTGCTTTATTGAATGTTGACATGAATACATTCTACTAACTACAGGCAAGCAAATACCCTCAACTGTCCTGATTTTCACAGAATGTCCAGAGTTTTGTCTCATATATTTGGTCTGTTCCTCACACATTTGTGGATTTCTAGTGCTTTATTGAATGTTGATATCAATACATTCTACTAACTACAGGCAAACAATTGTGTGTCAGACTTTATATCCACCGGAATATATGTACTACTACAACACCTTTACATCCAGCAAGGTTTATGTGACTAATATTTAATCTCTGTACCTAAGTTTGGACCTTTGCCCCCCAGTCTTTCTAGCTTTATCCAAATTTCTTGCACTAAGAGGTTGGGAGGTATGACATTCTCTGAAAACACCAACATACTACTACTTCCCATGCAAATGATTTGAGTAATTTCAGATTAGAATTATCAATACCATCACTCATGCTAGCTTCCCTAGTTCACTGAGCCACACAGGATGCTAGACAGAGGGGGGTCATCCATCACAGATTCAACAGCATACATATGTACATTGTTCTCCTGCATGCAGAGAAACATACAATGCGTGACCGTTATCTATGTTACAGCCCTGAGATTGCCTGATCCACTGCTATACCATAGCTGATATTCTGTTAAAGCAGTTATATGGGTACACTGCTGTGTTGGGGGTGGGGGAACAACAGCACATGATCAGCTTGCGTAGACAGTAGTCCACATATGTGCCCACTGTTTAACATTTCCCTTGCCTGATATCATGAATATTCCATCCATGAGGCCTAGTGAAAATTAAGGAACACATATTATTGGACTGGGTATCAGTTGTCCCATGTGGATGTTAACTCTGACCAAATAGCCCACTATATTTTCTTGCATAACAGCAGCAGATCCATACATACAATACCTTATTATAGTAACCCTTACAATTAGTGTGTAGGTTAGACACTTACCTTGAGAATGCAGCAACTGACAGAACTGTAGTTCAGGGCTGACTGTGTGTGATGCAAGAGATACACAACAAATATGTGGATAGGTACAGGTTGTGTGAGTTGCCTGACTTCAGCTATTTTATCATATGTATTTGAGTGGGAGTAAGGTGTCAGTCCCTGGGACCCTAGGTTGTCAGTGTATGTGCTAAGCATTGTCTCTTATCCAATGCCAGGGCGTACTGGGCATGCATAAGTCTGCCTACAGGGACATAATCAGTGGGTTCCTCCTCCGAGTCCTCCTGTGAGTGTGGCTTGTGGTGACATAGGCACTGGTGGGGGGCTATGTATCCCTTCCCTATGCTGATCCTGCCACAGCTGCTTCTGCAGGATCATATTGTGTAGCATGGCACATACTGTGAACATATATGCATATGTGGATGGAGAGTACTGCTGGGCTCCACCAGATATATCGAGGCACCAGAACTATGACTTCAGCAACCCAAACACATGCTCTATGATGTTCCTAGTTTGTGCGTGTGCCTCATTATGGTGTTCTTCCATGGGTGTGTGTTCATTTCTGATGAGTGTCAGCATCCACGGTTCCAGTGTATAGCCAGCATCCTCCACTAGATAGCCGTGTGGGATGTCCCCCCTAGCAAACATCTGGCACAGCTGTGATGTGTGCCAGATATGAGAGTTGTGATAGCTGCCAGGGTTGTCAACACATACATTCATGATAATGCTCTGGACATTGCACATAACCTGGCAGTTGATGGAGTGGTACCCCTTGCAGTTGATGTAGATTCTACCCTCCTCACCGGGTGGTGCCTTGATTTGTGCATGAGTGCAATCTATGGCACCCACTACCTCAGGGTAGTGTGCTACATGGTAGAAGTGTTGCATATTGCTGGCCCTCACCTCATGGCTGAGTGGAAAATAAATGTGCTCACTAGCATGTGGTAGTATGGCATCCAAGAAATGGAGTACCCTGGATGCTGATGCCTGTGAGAAGCCCATCATGTCCCCAGTTGATCTTTGGAAGGTACCTGTGGCTATTATCATAAGGCTACACATACCTTTATTTCCACTGGTATGGGTCCCCCACTGTTGGCTCTGGGCCTGAGATGAGAGCTGCAGAGCTCAGTGAGTTGTTGTAGTATGTCCCTGTCCACCCTGTAGTGCTCTATAACCTGCAACTCTTGTAGTTCCTGGAAGGTTACCCTGGACCTGAACACTCTCCTCCTTCTCTGCCTAGTCCTATTGTCAGCAGCAGCAGCATTGACTTCAGCATCTAACACATACAAATGTAGTAGACATGCAGCATCCCCTAGCATTCTGTCAGTTAAAATTCCCAAGTCTGTATTCCAATGGTCAGAGTATGGGGGAAAAATCAGATTGTAAGCTGTATGCATACTTTGCAGTGCTCTACTGTAGGTACTGCCTCCGTGATTGGCTACCTATGATGCAGTGCACCTGCCTAATATATGACTGACATAATTTAATAGTCCAAGTTTAAGTTAAGCAAGGATCAACATTAATTAATACATCATTGGCCTTTTTGATACTCTGAGCACTTCGGCACACTTTGCAAATGCGCACCCAGTAGGTAAACACTGTTTAGCAGTCAGTGCACTCCCCTCCCAAACTTCCACACTCAGCACAGTGGCACACCATGCAAACACACGGAAACACATGCCCCGTAGGTAAACAAAGCTTAAATGTCAATGCACACACCCCCTCAGGCTTCCACGCTCAGCATGGCAGTGCACCATGCATACAGGCGCAGCTAAGCTCCAATCAGCTTAGAAGTTATTGGGCACACCCTCTGTTGATGTCAGTTACCTCCTCTGTGGACACCAACATGGTTCTCTGCCTACACAGAGGGGATATAAGGACACGGTTACCCCATTAGGTTATTCAATATCTCCATCTCATTTGCATAGGGATCTGTGCTCAAAACCTGGATACTAAATACTTCCAAGCCCTTCCACGTTAGTAACAGCACCAGTGCACCATTGCAGATACTGTATACAGGGTCCTGTAATACATTTCTGTCTCATGATATTCATATTTGATTTTTCCAGGTTTTTTTTTTCTTTATAAGGCATGTTTCCGCACTGCAGCACACCGAGCAAACATGCTAAGATTATTCTAAAAAAGCTAGAAAATGCTGTGTAGGCTCACCAAACACTCCAAAGCCCAAGTCTCAATTCCACTGAGAATACAAAGTCCAACTCGATGCAAATGAAAAAATACAAATTTATTTTACGACATTAAAACCATACACTTTTCGTCGGCTAACAGTCCGACTTCTTCAGAAAGAACAAACAAGCAAACAGTGCCTCCCCTTCATTGAGAACATTTAAACAGTTCACTAATTGAGAATAGCAAGTCACATGATTGAACCTCATCTGAATTAAGGTCCCAGCACTAAAAAAGCACTAGGGAAACAATGGACAACTGAATGCTCATGTAATAATAATACAATACCAAAATGTTGAAACCATATTACATGCAAAACAGGTTGCCAGATAAAACAGTGTGCACATACACTTTTGACAAATCTAGGACATGTAAGTAAATAAAGGTTTTGATTTTGATCATAAAAATTGAATATTTAAAAGTTTAAAACATAAAAATCAGACACCTGTGTAAACCCCCACTGCCAAGTTTAAAAACTGAAAAGATTTTTTTAAGAAACAAGATACACTGGCTGTTGTTGAAATGGCCCGCAGGGCCAGATAGCCTCACACCAAAAAAGGTGGAAAAAAACCTTCTCCTTTGAGAATCTGAAGTAAGACAGCTGTATCCATAAACTATAAAAAATATTGTCACTGTTTCGCCAGACATGTGCATGTCCTAACTTGGAACTACTATCCTGTGGCAATGACAAATTGTCAATGCAACTAATGCACGTTGCATTGTAACTCTTCTTAATACTACTACCCCGGTGTAAGTTTAAATAACAATCTCAGGGGTGTAGTTGGTCACTGCCAACCTCCACTCCATTCCATTCTGTTGAACACACTTCCGAAAAACTGGTGCCCCCGAACCCTCTCCACTGTCACCAGACTAACTAGATGACACTGAATAGTGTCTACTACAAGAACATAGTCCGGCAAGAAGTGGACCAAACTGGCAACACTATACAATGTATGGAGCCAGTACCTACTGCCCCCCCCCCTTTTTTTTTCTTTTCGTATATTCCCTTACTGAGTCCTGTAAACCCGCCTAAGCATGTAATCTGGGCTTTTATTTTAGCCATGTATTGGGAACTTGAATCCTACTATTAAATAAAAATATAGTAACTCAGGTGACATAACCAAGTAAAGCCTCAAATGATGTTCATAGTTTAAAAAATAAAAGTACTAACTATTAGTAACAAGAAAATATAAAAGACGTAAAATAAATTTGTATTTTTTCATTTACATCGAGTTGGACTTGTATTCTCAGTGGAATTGACTTTGGAGTGTTTGGTGAGTCTACACATGCTAAGATTATTGGCAAGAAATTATTTTATATATTTACTGTAACTTTTGGAACATGCAGGGGATAGTTTTGCTCATATTTGTATGTGCTATGCCATTTCTGTCTATCTGCCTACATTTTTATAGCTCCTTTTGACTGTCTACAGTCCTGTACATGGAATTCTCCCGTGTACACTATGGACACTGACACAGGGTCTAAACAGCAGCCTATCTGCTTGCTGGATCGCTCTACCTGCCTCAATTGCATGAGATTCACCTGCATATGAGGTGATTTGCATGCCACAGAAGTTTCCATGTTGGCACACTTGTAAGCACCGCTCAGCACGGCTTAATGAATCTTGTTCACACCCATGTTAGCAGTGCAATGCCTACACAGAAAAAAAACATGTAGGCTTTATTAAATTCCCCCCATAGTCCCTTGATACTGAATTTTATGTCAGATAAATATATACCAAAGAGGATGGCACCCAGGAGAGAGCACTGTCTAGATCAAATACCCCAACCTTAATGGTATGGATTTTGTCAGACAGCTATTTACATAGCCAACTAACTATGTGTGAGCTAATGTTGAGTTATGAGAGTCTGTCAATAATGCCAGTATATGGCGTGGTGTCAAAGGCATTGGAAGGTCCAGATAAGCAGTGTGGACTGTTTGCCCCTTATACATAGCCTTGGTAATCCTTTTCAAGCACTCAACCAGGATGAATAGAAATGATTTGCCTTTTACAAAGCTGGACTGGTGTGTATCCAGGGTTATAAGGTCACCTAGATTATTGTTAATCTGTTCAGTTATAATACATACAATAGCCTTGCAAATAATATGGGTAAGATTAATAGGTATGTAATTCACAGGGTCAGTAGTGGGACCACCTTCATGCATGGGCACCACAACTGCCATTCTCCACACATCAGGGACATGAGCAGTGCAGAGACTTAGACTGAAGAGTTGATGGAGTTTTGCTAGACAGAACTTTATGGTTCTCAACAAACATCCAAAGATGTTTTCAGCACCCATGGAAGTAGTACTTTTAATTTTAGATAGTGCCTAAATTTCAACTTTGTTCAATTTTACCTCAGGAGGTGGAGTTGTAGGAAGGAATGGAGAGAACTGCAAGAATATTATCAATGTCCTTGAGGGTCAGAGAAGACATACAATTGGTGACAAATTCAATACAAAATTGTTGGTTATTTCTAAACTTCTTAATAAAGCTGAAGAAGGCTTTATGACTGTCTTTTGACTTAGCTGTAATCATAAGTTTATATTTAGCCTTATACTCCCTAATGGTAAGTTTGAGATACTTACTGGCCAGTGTTGAATCCATTTTATAATGATGAAGTGGAGGAAGATTTTCTATTTATTACAGAGTTTGTTGATGTGGTTGCTGTACCATATGGTTGTAGTTTTTACATTGTGTGCTTATTCCACATTGGTACAGATACCTAAATGCAAGAGGGGGCAAAACAGTACTAACAATAAATACGCAAAGAGTATAAACAGCAATCCCATGAGTGGAACTGATCTGTATCTATTAAACTAAAACAGCAATAATGAAATATCAAAACAAATGCAGCCAGCCAATCAACTGTACAAATATATGCATAACAAAGACGTACCAAATTAATATAAACAACCAATGGCATCCATTTAATACGTGTAACCTTTAATGAGGATACACAAACACAATCATGCAGTATAGTCAACCAGGTAATAAATCTGAATATTCATTTAATAAATATCAGAAAACAGCAATATATTCATCAGGCAATATAAGGTGGTGAGTTGAGTAATGATACTTTATGTGACCAAATTCCTTTTCTGAGAACTGTGAGAGCTTGTATAAGTCAACTTACTATAACAACAGCCAGTCATAAGAAGTTGGTATCTCAACAGAAAGTAGTAGAAGAAGAGCTACTTTCAATAGTTTGCAGTGACTGTCATTAAGAGCCATACTCTGCCCTTACACATGTAGGTGGTTTAATTACAAAACTGCACTAAGGCATTACAAAGGTTTTATAAATTATATATAACAGCTCCAGTGTCTAAGATTGCATGGCTTAAGTTGTTGGTTGCTGTCCTCATCTTCTCTGTGTTGCTGACATTCACTGTCTAATTGTCATTGCTGGTTACTTACCACTGATTGCTTGTATGGCTATAGTGTCACCCTTCACCAGCAAAAATATGGCATTTCCATGCAGCAAGTTCTGTCATCATTCAGCTGTCACAACTCATGTCACTTGCTATCCCAAGCTCCTTTAGCAAGTTGTAACAGAGGGATTTAGTTTATCTTCTATTTAAGTAGTTGGTATGCAGACAATCAGCTACTGGAAGAATGGAACCTGGAAGAAAAACAAATAGACATATTAGCCCAAAGATACATCCTGCAATATTAGTGGTTGGGATCTCAGTATGTGGCAGCAGCAAAAAAATACAGCTCATTGTTACCTCCATACGTCACTTTGAAACCAGCCAGGACAGAAATGTTCACAACAAGGGCACGTGTTCATCCATACCCCTGTATAACACTACCCATGCTTCCCAAGCTGTATGCATGTTGTACTATGTGTATGCACAAGAATAGTATAGTTCCACTGTGCACTTGTTACAGACAGTACGTGTGTGTGTGTGTGTGTGTGTGTGTGTGTGTGTGTGTGTGTGTGTGTGTGTGTGTGTGTGTGTGTGTGTGTGCATTAATACATGTGCATGTGATGTGTAGCACTATATTGCTTCCTCTCAATGCACTGACGGCATAGACAGTTTGCTCTTATAGCAGAAGTGAGAAAAGTAGTGTATAGTATCCCCAAGGTCATAGCTGGCCCCTTCTTATTCAGTATTAAGTTATTGGATTTCTCATGCCTTACCAGATATACATGTTATTTTATTTATATGCTCTAGTGAATAAACAAGTAACAATTAACAAAATAATTTTGTAATGATTTCAGCATAAAGAGTTACTATTTTGAGAATAACACTGTAGAAATATATCAAAGGGAAACAAATCCACCTGTGTTTTGTGCTACTAAAGTTACCCCTAATGGCTTATCTGTTCAGAATGAAGGTGGCACAGAAGTACAGTCTGTTCTTAGCTATAAATATCTACAAATGGTGATGTATTCAGGCATGACATATACTGATCTTTTACCTGAAGTTATATCAGTAGGAAAAAATGATAGAGCTGCTCTGCAGGGCCCACTAATTTACAAATGAAAGCATAGGTAAATTATTTTATGAAAATTTGTTGTACATGGCTGATATGAAAACTTTGCAGTGCAACTCATAAAAGGGGAATTGCATCTTATTTTGTGCCCATTACTGATACATCACTTAATTATGTATAAAATCAGACATGATAAGGTTACAGAACATTGCAGCTAAGGCAAATTTAAGATAAAATTTAAGATAAAATCAGTATTTCATTTAGTTGGAATCTATCTGAATGATTCCTCCATATTAAAGAACAAAATGCTTATCATATTTTGTTAAATAATGCTAGAATAGTTAAGATTCCCTATTATATTTCTTACTTAACACAAAAATGCAAATGACCATATTGATGGGAAGCTATACTAGAAGTAAGGAGGTCATGTTTAAATTATAGTTAGGCGTTGTATAATTAATTCAAAATTTTAAAAATTGATGATCAGTCATAGGTTAACAGTGGATAAGGCATGTTAAAATAAGATGTCAGTTGAATGGCTGCTCAACTGAAAAGTCATGAATAAAGTCAGGAATAAGAACGTTTATTATTAATAATCTTAACACTATTAGTGTTTATATATATATACACACACACACACACACACATATATATGTATATATATATATATACATACAGTATATATATATATATATATATATATATATATATATATATATATATATATATATGATTTACCTTCAGTTGGTTGACTAACACAAATGTTGACTTCCTGAAGATAAACCACTCTACATCAAAAACAGAAATATCAGCTTCCTAGTACTCATGCAGTGAGGTTGTTTCTCAGCACATGCAAATATTACTTCAGAAAAACATAAACAAAACAATATCCTCCCATGTAGGGGGTTGTGCCTCCACACTCCCTACTAATATATATATATATATATATATATATATATATATATATATATATATATATATATATATATATATATATACTAACCTAACATCACACAATCCCCAAGGAAATAAAGGGAACAGTCCCCTACCCAAGGATTGTTGACCTCACACATCTGTCAACTATCCGTATAGCTGACCAAATGCAGTCAATTAAATAGATGTCAACTAAACTCTCTGTTGTCCAAAGCAAAGGAATACACACACACACACACACACACACACACACACACACCCATGCACGATATATACATACATATGTGCACATACACACACGCATATATAAAATACATGCACTCACATGTACGTGTGTGTGTGTGTGTGTGTGTGTGTGTGTGTGTGTGTGTGTGTGTGTGTGTGTGTATGTGTGTCTGTGCTTGTTTGTGTTTATTTATTCAGACATGCAAACACACAGAAACACAAGTAACACAGTAAGAACAACAAGTTATAGAAGACTGAGTGCTATAATCTCAGTGACTCCAAAATGGTGAGAAAGGCATGAACAGTCTACCTACAAGTAATGACAATATTATCCTTACAGAGACAATATGGTAAATCACAGTGATGGCTAGCAAACAAATGATGAAATAACATATTTTGCAGGGAGACAAGCCTTCCATGCAGTGACAGATACTGCCATTACTTTCCACACACAAACTCTTAGAGATGAGTTGGCTTCAAATAGCCGTAGTACTGCACTCATTCCTAATGCTGAGTTAAGATATTAAAGCAGTGATAGTGTGGGGAAGACAACCCTCCATGTCAGTGAGGGAAGGACCACTAGAGATTGTCACAAGTCCTGCTATCCCCAAATATACCTGACACTCTCCTGCCAAGATTTTAATCCAAGTACTCAGTGGTCCTTGCCTTACGGAGAATGTTTAAACAGTGTGGAAATTCAGTGGGCAACAAAGTGCATGTCTGGCTCATAATTAAACCACAAAATAATTATTTGTTATTATAAAATAAATAAAAATAAACTCTCAAAGTTTCACAGCAAAAGGATGAGCTTTTTCTGTTTTTTTTTTTTTTAAAGCTGGATTCAGTCTGACAGGTCATCTTACAGCAAGCTATGATTACATTATCTACTCAATGAAATGTACATTTTTTATAGAAAGTATTAGTTTAAAATTATCATGAACATACATTTTTCAGCAGCCTAGAGATTAAACTTATTTGTAAAGATTAATAGATTGAAATGGGATTTGTATGAATAAACCCATTTAAGCATTGTGATCTGTCAGCTCTGAACAACACAAGGCAAGTGTGTTGACAAAGTTGGGTGTGCATATTCTGGTCTCCATCCCCTTTTATTGACATTTACATACTCTTACCTATCTAAAATATTGAGGAGCTGCTGCAGGTACCAGATACACTATATACATGTGTTCATCTTCTTTTTTGTACCTTTGATCAGAACAGCCATGTTTCCTTCTTCTCACCTCCCTGGACCATGGCAGCAAACCTGGTCCACAGTTGGAGGAAAACACAAATTGTAACTGGAGGGAGGAGGTGGAGATCAAGGTGTTTCAACCCTGCAGAGTCTATTCCTAATTACAGGGATTTTTGTACAACCTAAACTATATCTTGTAAATACCAATCAGTATACAGCATAAAGGAATATATTTTGTTTACAACTGGGTGTTATAAACATCCTGTTATAAACTGACAGCTGGATTTATGAATAGCTACACTAACCAGACCTCAGCCAAGAAGAACAGTTGTATAAACCTCATTTTTACTTACCATAGACTGCAGGAAACAGACATTGTAGACTGATACCAGGTGGACAGAGAAACACTAAAGGAAATATGTGCCATCTGCCAACCTCACCTGAGGTCCCGGGGAAATCATGGAGAACCCAACTCAGTGGAAAGAGTGGTATGTACAGCTATATGTATACTAGCTACAAATACTTTCCAAAGACCCACAGGGGATATATGAGGAGTGTTACAGGACTCAGCTTCCAGAATATTGCATCAGTTTCTAAATGCAATGCTACAACATCCAAGAGACCATTTCTGTTTGCCACATACCCCAAAGGAGGAGAAAGAACCATACAATCATTTTATGTAAAAGCACACTTCCCTGGGGTTTTGGTGCCCATGGATTGCACACACAGGAAATAAAAGCTCCATCCAGTGAACAGAGAAGGAGATATATTAAAAAGAAAGGATAGCACTCTGTAAACTGTCAGCTTGTGTGCAATGATCAAGGGATCATCTACAATGTCTGTGTACGTAACCCAAGCAGTTTTCATGACTCACACATATGGCATAACTGTGACTTGTATACAAGGTTTTCTAGGGATGACTTTCCACAAGGGCATCTAGAGGGGGATGTATGTTATCCACTGGAATTTTGGCTCATGACACCCATGAGAAGCCCACATAACCTCACCGGGCAAGGATACAATGATGCCCATGCTCAGACTAGAAATACCATAGTTCCGGTGTCTAAACACCACAGAAGGTGCCCTGCAGTATGACCCAGCAACCTCTGCTGAAATACTGATACTCTGTTCCATGTTGCATAATATCATTCTCAGGAAACAGCTTCAACAAGGACAACAAGGGGCAGTACCACAGTTCCCATTACCACAGACAGGGCCAGCACCAACTGCAGATACAGATTATGAGTCTGAGGGAAAACCACCAGCCACAGATGCTGCCAGCAGACACAGTCATGCATAATATGCCAAGGCTCTGGCTAAGAGGCAAAGGATAGCACACACACACACTGACTACCTAAGTGAAAAGTAACAGCCTAAGCACATACAAATATTAAAACTGATGCCTGCAAAACTGCACAAACTTTATTTAAGTATCTAATAGTCATGTTCTGTTAGCATTAGACATAGACAACCCCAAAGGATACATCTTGCATCTTCAGTATAAGCAGGGTAAATCTGGAACCTGTATAGAAAAAAAACAATAGAGTTACATAACTAATTACTGTCATATGCAAATCCACTTATGTCCGTAAGTTGGAACATGTCCTAAGTGTACAGCAATGTCAGTAATGGCTTTTGGCTGATTTTTACAATATACAGCCATGGGGTTTGCCCAGTACTGTGTATCAAACATTTCATTTGATCACTATATATAAACCACTGAGCAGGTCAATGTTAGCATCATCTGTACAAGTATAACAATAATTGATACTTAAATAGCTACTGTGACTGCATTAGTAAGAACAATAACAGAAATACAATGAATGGGATCTTGCACAGCCATGAAGGCTAACACCAGACAATGTAGTGGCTCTCCAGCTACATGGATGCCAACCCTCCCTCAGCAGACATTCCACCACAAACATTGCCAGATCCAGAGTGTCATTCAGTCTGTCCAAGGAATCACCCACACTGTTCAGGCAGTCCCACATGTCAGAATGTACAATGTTTAGTACTCACACTATCTCATTTGAAGCCCTTGTGGAACATGCCTGTGCCTCTGTGACAGCCCGGTGCATACATCTTTTGGGACCTACTGATTAACTTATCCATATCTCACAATTATTCATTATGACAGTTATACAATATATTGTAAGCTTTGATGTCATGAGTAATTGCATGTACTGTGGCAAGAATGACCTACCATCATTCTGTGTGTGTCCCCTTTCATAGTAATTGCCATTACATGAAATCCTGATGATGTGTAACCTAAATGCTACTTGTGATGTTGAAAGCAGATGGGAAAAGGATGACTGTGTCATGCTAATTCCATAACAGCTTTGTTCCATGCTACATATATCCATTAAATGTGTTACTTTGCAATACAAAGTTTTTTTTTTTTATTATTTTTTTAAAATGCCTTTTGCATTTGCACTACACACAGCAGTGCACAGACACAGTTGACATCCTTAGGAAAAAAGTGAAACATTTAATTTTGGACTCCCTTTGTAGTGCAAATGAGCCTGAAGATGATGCACAGCTGTCATCACTCTGTATAGTACTCAGTGAATTCATACCACCTGTCAGCTAGCTTTCTTTGTGACACAAGCTGTAAGTGCAGAAGTGCAGCAAGCTTAACGAAGGAGAACATCTGATGCAGAGTATGAATCCAGTTTACAGCCACTTTGACAAAGGTGGTCATAATGCCTTTTATCATAACATTTTGATTATGAATGTAACAATGTATGCAATTAAGTATCATAACTATGTTTATTTCAACAGATGTTTCATTACTGCTTGCTACAGAATCCCATTATAATGTGCAAATCATGTTAAACATGACAATGATGACATTCAGTGTAGAATGCATATTCATATGTATGATGTACACAATTTTTTTTATAATTCGTATGAGTTATTATATATTATACAATGACTGGTCGTTAACAATCAAAAATGTTCACTCTGATTGGTCAGCCCATCTAGCATGCCCATTCTAAAATCAAGTATAGCATCACCCAGACTTTCTACTATTAATATTATGCTATGGCTTTCCAATTTTCCTGAGCTAAGAGGTTGACAAGTACAAAGTTTGAAGCCCAGACAGTGTATCAGTATGAGAGAAACAGGGCAGAAATACAATGAAAATCAGGTACATTATGCAAAACTAAAGAAATGTATCTGATTTTCCTTGTATTTCTCCCGTGTCTCTCATTCGTCTGAACTATCTGGATTTCAAACTACATTTACCAAAAAAAAAAAAAAAAAAAAAAAAAACAATGGAGATCTTCCTTTCTCCATTGTTTCCTTTCCAAAGCACTGATGCACTGCATAAGCATGGGAAAGTAAGTCTCATATACATGCACAGTATATCAAGAAAGCAGCAGGATACCAAAAGAAAGTGGAAGAACACCACAGAGCCATTATACAAGTACATTATTTAAGAAAAGTAAGTAATTTTTTCCATAAATAATGTCATTGTATAATAGAAAATAACCCATGGCTGGCTATGGGTAATACTGGATTTACCCATGGTTGGCCTCATAATTGTGACCAAACCATGCCAACAGTGGGTATGTCCAGCATTACGCACACCCAGCCATAGGTTATTGTTATAACATAAGTATGTGTTTAGGACAGTATGCCTTGTGAAGTATGTATGTAATATAACATAGCACATATTACTCAGGTCATGCAATTGCATACATATGGCATGCATTTACAAACACAAAGACTGCCTTTTACATGGAAATGCAATCCTATGACTATTTAAAGTGGCAGACATACAGGGATTTCTGAAGTATATATCCAGTCATTGTTATTTTAATATAACTCTAATTGCCACATTAAAGACTAAGTTCTCCTGTGGTACTGACAGTTAATAAGCCAAGTTTAGCAATGTATCCTTTTATTAGCCATGGGTTCTATTCTCAGGTGGTACTACTCAATCTTTCCATTGTGTAAGTCCCAACAGGCCAATGTTTCACAAGGCATACCATTTTCTTTCAACCAACAATGATTATAAAAAACACCCTAAAGCATTTCATTGATTAACTTTGAAAGATATGTCAATTCTTTGAGCACCACACATGGGCAAATCTCACTGCCATATTTCATATCTTCTGTACTTTTGGATGAAATTACTGGCAAAGTGTCTGCCAAGCCATTGCTGTGCTTCCAGATCTGCAAATGCATTTGGCAAGGTTGTTTGTCTTCCTGCACAAACTGTTACATGTCAGGTCTGTTTTGAGTACTAATGCAGACCCATATTTCTAGCTTGACTGCTGCAGACATGGCTGACGATGGTAGGGATGGTGTTCCATTTAGAGCACAAACTGGGGTGTTAAGGAGTCCAGAATTTTTGTGATACTCCTTGTGAAGCACCACATCTGGAGGCTGCTGTAGGGGGATTATAACAGGTCTATGGCTGAGGCTTGGAATAGCTTGGCCAAGACTACCTGCAGTACAACTGGCATCCCATACACTGGGGAGCAATGTTGCTACCACTACAGTGACATGAAGAAGTGCAAACAAGACCTCCTGGGTTGAGAGAAGATGAATTTAAGACTACAAATACCCCTCAGACGTGTAAGTATACTGACTAATCACCTGTCTATGATACAGCATTAATTAGTCAGCCAACACATTTATTCACTATGCTTTCATATATCTTTTTCTCTCTACTGTACAGCTGCAGCAGATATTGCAGAAAACCATGAAGCGCATCATGATAGACTAGCTCACCTCAGAGAGACACTGGGTAAGTATGCATCAAGTCTGAAAACAAGGCAAAGAAGTATTTTCATTCCATCATTGCATATCATCTTGAGCAGGCATACCTTAACTTTTATATCAAGCTTACATGCCTGCTGCAATAGCTCTTGCTAATGAGTGCATCAGCATAAATGTGTGTGAGTTCAATGCCCAGAAACAGACATTAGATATTTTTTTATAGGATAGCACTTATAAGATATTAACTGCAATACTGGATGAGATTAACAATTCAGTTTTTTAAATGCAGTTATTGACTTTGAAAACATATCTCTGATGTGTCTTAGTCAAATGTATGATTCAATTTATCACCATGCCATTGTCATTGATTGATTGTATGGCATATTAATGCCTTCTCATCATATATGGATGTAGGTATGGTATACTTATTTGTTTTTCATATTGGTTTATGTATTGAAATAATAAAATAGTGTGATATGTTATTGAACTAATTCTCTTTTTTTGTCTACCCCCATCCTATGTCTGTTTTTTATTTATTTTTTTATTTTTTATATATAGTTTCATAGTTTAGTAGTGAAGTATGTATGAGAGAAACAGGGCAGAAATACAATGAAAATCAGGTACATTATGCAATTGTAGTACATTTCTGCTGAAACCAAAGTGACCAACAGAACAGGGAGTTAGACTGACCACTGCAGTTCTGCCCTCCATACCTCCACAGGTGGCTGCAGGCAGCACAGACACCCACCACATCTGGGTCACAACCTGTCAGAGTTGCCTCCACAACATCTGCCATACCTGCTCTACCTGCCTCAGGTAGGTCTGCTGCAGCTGCTGGTGCAGTGATACCTCCCAGGAGCAGTACCATTGGAGGAGGTAATTTTGTCTCCTGTCAGATGCTGACAGGGCTGGTGGAGAAAATTATGGAGAAGGCCTTGGTGTCCAAATTGGCATGGTTGGAAATATCCTGCTTCATATTGCCAAAATGATGCCACATCTGGCAACTGACATAGGAGACAGGGATGACAGTTCTGAGAGTGAGGGCTAGATTTTCACTTTTCTCAATCTGGACTTGGATGCTCCTCTGAGGTCCCCTACTTACTCCGAATCATGGTGTCACTCAACCCTTTGTGTCTATCACCATCCCTGTCTGTCTTGTATGTCCTGTATGTGTGCACCTGCTATCTAACCAAACCTACCTACCTGACCTTCTCATTCCTATTCATGTTCCCAACATTTCTCTCTGTCCCACAAAAAAAATTCACCCCAAGCATAGCTCTCCACTTCACCTATGTACCATCTTGACACACTTGATTTGGTCCAGCTGGCAATATAACATTATTCTGTTGTCACCCATCCCTGGTGTGGTGACTCTCCAAAGTCATGAAATTGTGTGTACAATTCTTCATTTATGCTTCACGCAAATATGCTAAAATCTGTTGCACTACAGGAATACAGAGTAAAGGAAGAGTAAAGTTACTAGGTTGAAATAGTTACTCTAACAGTTCTTAGGCTGCTGAATGTAATAGATTAAAAGTTCCTATGTAGAGTTCTAAGATAATTGGTGTGTCTGTAGAATGCTGTCTTTACACAGTGTAATGGGTTTGATTACAGCTGTATGTCAAATTAACATTTAATGATATTTTATATACCTAGTATATGTTTAACTGCAAACATCAATATTTAACTCTGTTTATAGCATTTCATTAACATACCATCTGAATAGTGCAGCAAGAAAGCATTTACCAATACATTCCCTCTCCAACAGGGAGACTCAGAAAACTTGTTTATAGTCTCTGACCCCTTCTTATTCCCTATAGCAAGCACTTTATTGCACAGAACATGACTGTTTACTAATGAGGAAAACAATAAAAGCAACACACCACACATATGGTCCTAAATCTGCAATAAACAGTACTGTTGCTATTTTTCTCTCCATCTCTTTGTCTCTGTCTCTCTGTGTCAGTAAGTTACAGAACATGACTGTTTACTAATGAGGAAAACAATAAAAGCAACACACCACACATATGGTCCTAAATCTGCAATAAACAGTATTGTTGCTATTTCTCTCTCCATCTCGCTGTCTCTGTCTCTCTGTGTCAGTAAGTTGTCACTGTCCCTTCAATTGTGTTATTCAAACTGAGTGAAGCATGAGTTTATTTGTAGCATGATGAGATAATGTTCAGATCTATAGATTGAGTTGTTGTATACCTTTCAAGGATTCTAATCCAGGCATTAACAAACTTATTGACTGTTTATAGTACACTATTTTATGTGTAGCTGTTGCTTACACATTGTGTTGAGCCGCTGTTATCCTACTTCTGTCAGAAGCTACTTGTCCCTGCCTCCCTCTCCCCATATCTATGTATATTCCCCCTTCTGTGTCATCAGTCTTTCTCTTTTGTATTTGTGCAATATCTGAAATGAAGCAGCATCTGAACTTAGTGAACATGGAAGTGCATAGCTTACGGCAAAATCTTCTGAGTTTTTGCCTTCTTCCGCATTAATTTGTTGCTCTTCATGCTACTGTGCTTAGCCTCACCACTCTATGTGCAGTCATGCTAATCTTCTCTTGAACAGGCTGAAGAGTTACACGTACACCACATATGATGTTCCAACTGCAAATTTTGTTAGGAAGCATGCTGCCCAAATATTCATGGCTTCATGACATATGTGTAAATCATGACGCATAACACCTTAAGACAAGACATCTCTGTTCTTCATTGGATCATTTGTTATATTGCTGACTGTAATGTCTACCTTGTGCAGTGTTAACATTGTCATTACTGTGATAAAACCTGATGCCTACATTCTAACTTGCCTCATTGTTTTGTGACTGTCCATTCAAAACAGTAAAATTAATGTTTTGAAGTAACATTTCTTCTGTGGTGTGTTGAAATAATTCACATGTCTATGACATACTTTTCCCATAGTTAATGTTTTATTATATTACTCTAATGTGTGTAAGTATTGTCTACGTATCATAGTAACCCATAATTATCCTACTTATGTCTCAGTCATTGTTGCACAAAAGTGCACTCTCTACACTTCAGAGTTATAGGTTCATAGGTTCATAGGGCAATACTAGGCTACTGGCCAGGAGGCCCTTATAAGCCTAGCCAAGAATTTCACCCATGTTCCCACAAAGTCAGAACCTGTACTTCTTCTGTGGCACTTGTGACTAATAGTGTATTATCTAGATTGTGTAACTAGATAGATATGAGGTTCAAATCTCACTATGGTGAACATGTGTGTGTGTGTGTGTGTGTGTGTGTGTGTGTGTGTGTGTGTGTGTGTGTGTGTGTGTGTGTGTGTGTGTGTGTGTGTGTGTGTGTGTTTCTGTGTGTGTATTTGTGTGTAGCTTTAATTTCAAGCATCTACAGATTCCTCAACTCAAGTGCTGTATCTACTTCCACTCAGGGGAAGGATCTAACCAGGGAGAGGGCTCCCCATCCCATAAACATCTAATCTGCAACACAGTGATGAGTTCATCCTTTCCTAAGTGCACTCTCTCACTGTACCATTCAGATTTCTCCTGAGGCACATGCAGCTAATACTGTGTTTACAGTACTAGCTTGCGCCTAATTATGTGTTCTATAGATTTTGCAACTAGATAGAAAGGGGAGTTGAATCCAACTCTGGTTAAATAGTATGACTCTGTGTTGGTTTTGTGGCAACAAAACCTTATGTAAAGTTCCACTTAGGAAAAGTATTTTCACTAGTAGAGAGTTGCTCTATAAATTTCTCTTACACTCAGGCAATACTCAGTTTTGGAAACACAATAGTTACATCATGCTATCAAAAATGAACTATATCACAGTTTAAGTATGACTCATCTTGTGGCACTGACTGTTGATACTGTGCTAAGGTTTGAATCCAGCAATGACTTACTGTGAGTGTGTGTTTGTCTGTCATGCTGTGTACAGAAGGTTTCTAATTCATATATGTGTAGCTGTTTATTATTACTGTGCTTTTCAACCACCTTCTTACCTTTTTAGAAAAAACATCACTGTATCAAACAATCATGATGTCATCCATTCAAATGTGCACGATCACAAATGTAAACCAACATCTTGTGTGGCATGTACAGTTCAAGCAGTCTCTTCAAATCCAAACATTATTTTTTAGACTCAGTTATATCACTGTGTAGGTAGGTAACAATGGTGTCACCCATAGCTGTGGATTCCTATTATATAAATTTCTGCTCATTTTTCACACAGAAATGCTTCATTGGATAATGATGATGCCAGTGGATGACATTTGGCTTTCCCAAGAAAAACACTTTTCATGTGGCAGGAGAAAATGAGACAATGTTCTGTATGCTGTTGCCTTAGTAAGGCATGTGTTTGAATCTGTGATTATCCACACATTGTGCATGATTGCCATTCTCCTCTTACAGTGACAACTGCATTATGCATCACATGTGTTTGGGTGTAACTAGCAGCAGGCAATGTTGTGTGAGAAACAGACATATTGCAGCATTCTTTTAAAGAAATCACAGGCACACATATTCTTTGCAGCAATTACATGATGTCACAGTTTCAAATACCCAAATATCTCACAGTCTTAGCAATGCTTGCACCATGGTGCATTCATTCTTCACAATATTATGTAGCTTCTATCATCACATTGTCCAGTGTTCAAAATACACATTGACTGACTGTAAGCAGTTATTCATGAATGACATCCACAACTGCAATATGTGTACAATTACAGTGGGAGAAGCCTCCCCCATCTCTTTTATCTCGTACAAATTGTTTTTAGCGCAGTCATATAATGTAATGAATTCACATAGGGGAGTCTTACAGCACTGTGATTCATACACATGTCATTAGTCAGTGAATTTACATAGGTTGCTGGTCTTTCCAGCAAACGGCAACATTATATGAATGTACAGACATTAAATACTGAGCATGCTCACAATAAATTGCAGCTACCACTGCCATAACAGCATGTAAACAACACAAACACACAAGAAAGTGTTCTAACACAGGCCCATCACATTTTATGATGATCTTGCATCTTGGATAGTGCAGTGGTGCAGAGGTAGCGTTGTTGCTTCACAGCAAAAGGTTCTCCAGTTCAATTCTCGACTCAAATACCTTCTGTGCAGAGTCTCCATATCCTCCCTGCATTTGTGTGGGTTTCCTCTGTGTGTTCTGGTTTCCTCCCACATTACAAAGACGTACGTCTGGAGCATTTGTCCCTGAGCCTCCTCGGAAAATTGGTTTTGTTCCAAGTTGGACTTTCCCAGTAAACAGATGTTAAATAAACAAAAAATAAAAATACTGCATCAAGTTATTCTCAGTTGTTACTTTGGAGGAAGAAATATAAACTCTTTGTAATTTCCTGCCAGTGAAACAGATGTTCTGTGAATGTCATGGTTTGAGTGCTCCTGTGTCTCATGTATTCAGTAATGACATGTATAGCATATCTACACAGATACAGGGTGTTATAATTGTGGGATAAAGCTGTTGTGCAAAACAACAGGAGGAGCTTCCTTGTCCAAAAAACACCGATGTTGCACTGCTCACAGTTGAGTGAACATTAACATATTTACTTCCTTGTCATCATTCTGACAAATTAATAGTCTACAAATTATTTCAACATTTCCTTTCTTATTTCACATGTTAATTTCAGTTATTTGTGACAAGATCCATTGCTATGTTGTGTGGCAGACACAGTCAATACACAGCTGTGTGATATGATAGGCAGGGGTTTCAATCTGGTAACATCGGTCTGTCAGATAAGTGTGTCAGACAGCAGTGGCTTATGCAAAGGAAGTATTTATGGCACAGGCAGAGGGCAACAGTTTTAAGACATTACCATCCATAGTAAGGGGTCCACACCTGTTACAATAGGGAAGTGCTGTAAGCCCATCAAGTGCATTCATTGTGACACACACAGTACGGTTACTTCTGTGGTGTTGCAGATTGATATACATCTTTCTGATATCTGTCCTGACATGTTAGAGTCTAGCAACATGCAAATATTGAATATGTCTTTAATGGTTTACAGATGTTACTTAATTTCCCAATAAGAATGCACTGTATTACATGTTTTCCTGCAGACATTTATGTATGACTGTAATTGTTTTCTTCACACTGTACAGCTTTATAGGACATGGGGATTTACATAGCATTTCTTATTGTATGGCATGATGCAAGATCAACATATAGTGTGATTGGGCCTATGTTAGAACATTTTCTTGTGTGTTTGTGTTATTTAAATGCTGTTATGGGAGTGCTAGCTGCAATTTATTGTGAGCATGCTCAGTAAAATGGCTTAATGGATGCACTCCATTTATGAACGGAGACTAGAACAACTGAAATGTTATCAGATCTCTTTGGTTATTTGCCACCTGTGTATTTGAGTGTTATTATATTCCTGTTTAGGAGTTCCATGAATATACAACACATGCTTGTCTAATACATGTTTTCTTGCAGCAATAATATGACATCTGTAGGGCTCATTTCTTTTTGTTTATGCATGATGAAGTGAAGACTATAGAACTACTGTCAGTTATTATACATTTATTCCTTGTATATACATGCCATATTCAATAACTGCATTCTGTGTGACTAGCCCCTAATGTATCCATTTTCCTTGCTGCTATCTCAAATCAGCATGTTATCAACATTCATATTGCATTTACTGCCTTTCTTACAATATTGCATTGTGTCCCTGTGTGATGCCCGTATCCTGGCCCAGTAATCAAGTAGCCTCAGTCCTCACAACTAACACCAGTGAGGGACATGCACAAGGATGACAAGTACACACACAGTAAAGAACAATTTCCCTTAAGAGCACACAGAGATCACAGTCAGTCTGGGACTGGTTTCTCCCTCTCTCTCCAGATCCCCAATAAGACTCCCCACTGGCACAGCTATAGGGTGAAGATCTCAGCCGAGTGGTCAAGCCAAAACCTCCAGCATGCTCTCTGTCCAACCAGTGCTTTTTATCCCTTCCCAAGTAGCTGACACACACACACTTTGAGATTTGATTTTTATGCAAACACAAAAACACTCCTGGGGGAAGGCTGGCACTGGTTTACTAGCTATGCCCCCTTCTGCCCAGACTATAAGGTAGTAATCACTGCCACCAACCACCCTTTATCAGCTACTTTAGGGACCTTCCCAAAGGGTGACCAGTTCTCCTCTGTAATGTTACTATTATCCAAATGATAAGTGTGTCCAAGACTAAGGCTATTTAGGAGTGGCCTCTACAGTGTCACCAAATACATATGCAAGTACTCTGAGAGCATAAATTTCTAAACAAATTAGCCACAATTATTTATTTATTTATTTATTGTTTATTTATTTATTGATGTTTGTTAACCGGGTCGGTCCAACTGAGCCAATGGCCCATTTTCAGTGGAGACCCAAGAAGAAAAGCTCCAGTTACAATTACAGAGATACAACAAAAGTAAATATTACAATAGCTATACTAGCAAAAACTTATACATCAATATTAAAGTCAACAGTATTATACAGTTGTAGTCTAGTAGCAGAATATATATACAGTAAAGTAAGGTAATTCAAATGCAAAAAAAATTACAATGCAAAAAATATTTACAAGAAAAAAGTGTAAGTGTACATTAGATAACATAATTAGAAAAAGAAGAGTGTTGCTGATGGGGGTGAGAAAATGGAGTTAGGTATCAAGTAGTTAGTACATCAGGTTGGAGCAAGCCAGATACGGGACCAGCTCTTTTGCTGGTAATTTTTAAGTTCAAGTTTGAATTGGTGTTTATGAGGGATACTTCTAATGTTAAGAGGAAGGGAGTTTCAAGAGTGTGCTACAGAGTATTTATATAGGGACTTTCCAATAGTTTTTGATGGTTTGTAGATGTCCAGAAGATGCTTGTCAGATGTACATAGCTGACGTCGTGGGTTATAAGGAGATACAATATTAGAGATGGAGGGGCAGGACGTGGGGTTATAGAGAACTGAGTGTGTGTTATGTAGTTTTGGAAGAAGTAGCAGTTTTGGGAATTCAGGCCATTGTAATGACTGAAGGGCGAGGCAGTGGTGGGATTTGTGGAAGAGTTTAGAGGCAAATCTAGCTATTCTGTTGTATGGTTGCTCTAGTTTGGTAAGAAGAGATGACTGAAGATTAGTAAGGATTGCTGCAGCATATAGAAGAGAAGGTAAGAGAAGAGATAGGGCAAGGGAGGATTTGGTGAAGGGTAAAAGCAGTTTATGACTACAGTGTAGGAGACCAAGTTTTTGGTGTTTTTTTTTTTTTATGCATCAATTGATATGAATGTTGAATTTTAGTTCATCATCGATAGTGACACCAAGCAATTTAGCATGTGGTTCAGGTATGATGTTAGTTGTGTCAAGGGAAGTAATGGAGAAAGAAGATTTGAGATGTGCCATTGTTTTAGGGAGGAAAAGTAGAAGTTTAGTTTTTTTGGATTTAGCATTAGTTGGTTATCATTAAGCCAGGCTTTGATGGAAGTGAAAGTGTTTTGGGTAAGACTGGGCACTTGGAACTAATGTCAGGCAGCACCATGCCAGGGGAACTTATATGGGCTAGGCTTGTAAAGGCTCCAGGGCCATTAGCCTAGTGCACACCTATGAACCTATGAAGAGCAAGGAGTTCAGTGATTCTATGGGTGGTTGTAATAAGTGTGGAGTCATCTGCATATTGTAAGAGGGTAGACAGGTTAGTAGCAGAGCATAATCTGTTAATAAAAATGTTAAACAAGAGGGGACCTAGAATGGAGCCCTGGAGAACACCAGTGTTGACAGCCAGAAATGGGGAGGAGACAGTTTGCCAAAGTACAGATTGCTGTTTATTAGTTAAGTAACTAAAGAACCAGTTTATGGAGGGGGTAGATAGATGAAGTTCAGACAGTTAAGTTATTAGTTTGGGGTGAGAGATAGTGTTAAAAGCTTTTGAGAGATCAATGAATAAGCGTACACTAGTAGGTTATTATCATGGGCTTCTGCTACTGTTTGGGTGAATGAGAGTAGAGCGGTAGATGTGCTGTGGTGGGCTCTAAAGCCACGCTGGGTAGGAGTTAATAGGTTGTTATCAAGCAGGTATTTAAGTAGCTGAGTATGGACACATTTTTCAAGAATTCTGGAAAGGAAAAATTTTTGGAAAGTATAGCGATAGGATGATAGTTTGATTTGTCAGTGGAGTTTCCTCCTTTATAAAGTGGGATTGTATAAAAGGATTTCCATATTTCAGGGATTAGAGCTTCAGTAACAGAATGATTAATAAGAATAGAGATAGGGTAGGCAATATCATTTCCAGCAATTTTAAGGAAGTGGGGAGGTAATTTGTCAACTGAGGGAGCGTAGGTTTGAGTTTATTTAGTTGGGATTTAATGAAGGCAACGGGAGCAGGTTGTAAGGAGAATTAATTGGTGGAGGATGGACTGGGAGGTACAGGCAGAGTAGAGGCAGTGGGACTATGTTGAGTTAATCTTTGAATTGTCTCTATGAAGTGATTGTTTAATAGAGCAGCAGCTGTATTTAGAGGGAAGGGGTTGGGGTAGAAGGGTTACCAGGGTAGAGGATGTTATTAATAGTGAACCAAAAATTGTTAGGGTTTTTATGTGGGCTATACTGGTTAGAGGCAAAGAATGCTTTTTTGTCTTTGATGACCAGCTTTTTACACATTTCTGAGTTCTTTGTAATGTTGGAGTAAGGGAGCAGTTTTATTTTTGACCCAATTTTTTCCAGGCAGCATCTCTCTGATTCATAATAGAGCAATTAAAAGGTTTAAATATATTTAATAATAAAAGCATAAAACAATGCTCAATAACTCAATACAGTGACAATAAAGTTCAGAATTACAGGAAATACTATAAAACAACATTGCAGAATAGTCTCAAATAAATACAGAAGACATCCAAATTAATCTTTACTGTATTTCTATCTATATCTAAGAGATATTATGCCCTAAATGACCTACTTACTGAGCCAGGCAAATATAAATGGCAAGTGCTGACGAGATAATGTTTCTGGGTCCAAAGACAAATACAAAATGCCCAGACTTTCTCTGAGAGATAGTTCTTAAATTAATAATACACATTACTGATGGGTTAGCTGGATGGCATCACTATTTGACACCTTTGTGTCAAAAATACATATAACTTAGAAGCTTGCCTGGAACTGGAAGTCGTAAAACAGTTAAACACTTTTACCTTTGAAACCTGTAATTATTTCTGTTTCCAGACAATAGAAATAATTTCTAGCTGCAGACATTCTGTCTCTTTGCATTAACTAACTTTATAGCACAGTCATAAACAATTTCAACTTATTTTGTCAGAGTTTTGCAAGTCAACTCTGTATGCTCCAACTTCTACCATGAAAACATACATTTGTACAGCCATATAGTGTATACACATTTCTGCTGTTTTCCAGCAGGGTACACTGTGGTTACATCTGTAAGACAAGCATACAAATCATATTACTATTCACAAATGGCATAGAATTATTTACAAAATTCCAGCTAGCTGGGTTGGAAGCCTTCACAACCCCCCCCCCCTGCCATGAGAACTCAAGCTAGTTTTTCAAGTGACTCCTTGAGAAATGTTGCTTGAGAGGGTTGAGCCTATCTGGGAACACCTTACCCCATTCCCTGTCTTGAGACACCATCTGCTTTGGCATTGATAACCCCACTGCAGTGCTGCACTGTCATTATCATAGGATCTATATCACCTTATCGAATGATGAAAAGAGCTAGCACTCTTTCATCGATGCAAAAAGGTTGAAACCCCTAAATAGCAAAGACACTGAACAGCCATTGCTGCTCCGCCAAAAAAAAAAAAGTTCAAACACAAAATGATGCTTACCCCATACCTTGGACAGATGAAGCCCTAGAACAGCTGGGTGGGGCTAAGTAGCTTACCACCATTGATCTTACCAAGGGTTACTGGCAGGTGCCCTTGACTCCCAGTCCTAGAGAGAGATCAGCCTTTGTGACTCCTTTTGGCTTGTATGAGTTCACAAAGATGCCCTTTGGGATGAAAAATACCCCAGCGACTTTCTGGATGCTGGTAGATCATATCCTAGCAGGAGCAGGAGATTTTGTTCTTACTTACCTAGATGATATTGCCATCTACAGCCATTCTTGGCAAGAACACTTTCAGCATGTCAGGGAGGTACTGGGCAGACTACAGAGGGTAGAGATGACCATTAAGCCAAGTAAATGTCAGGTGGGTATGGCAGAGGTCTCCTACCTGGGACATGGAGTGGGGAGTGGTAAGATCAGGCCAGAACCTGCCAAAGTAGAAGCCATTCAGGCATGGCCTGCATCTGTTATCAAAAAGCAGGTGAGGGCATTTTTAGGGACAGCAGGGTACTACATAAAGTTTTTCCTCAGTTATAGTACCATAGATGCTCCCCTCACAGACCTGACAAGGAAAAACAAGCCAGATAAGGTAGCGTGGACCCTGGAATGTGAGCAGGCATTCCGGAAGCTTAAAGGAGCTTTGGGAGAACCCCCTGTGTTAGCCAGTCCAGACTACAGTAAAGAATTTGTTGTGCAGGTGGATGCTTCAAACCATGGAGTGGAGGCTGTGCTTAGCCACATTTCTTCAGCAGAAGAGCTGCCAGTGGTTTATCTCAGTCATAGGCTCCAACTGAAGGAGGAATGCTATGCAGCTGTAAAAAAGGAATGTCTACAGCTGCATAGCATTCCTCCTTGGGGTGGAATGCTATGCAGCTGTAAAAAAGGAATGTCTAGCCATAGTGTGGGCACTGCAGAAAATTCAGCCTTAACTGTATGGAATAAAATTCATGGTAGTTACAGACCACAATCCCCTAACATGGTTACATTGAGACAGCCAACAAAATGCCAAGTTACTAAGGTGGAGCCTAGGGTTGCAAGCATATGATATGGGTCTATATTACCTTATCGAATGGTGAAAAGAGCGAATACTCTTTCATCGATCCAAAATGGTTGAAACCCCTAAAGAGCAAAGACATGGACCATCGATTTTTTTTCCCAGTGAAAAAAAATCACTGCTCCACAAAAAAAATAAAAAATTCAAATACAAAATGAAGTGGGGGGCTTCGCCACCCACACTCCCCTACTTAAATATACAGAATCCAAGATTGCACCATATTGGAGGAAATGGCAAAGTCCCAAAGACAACTCAATGATTTTTTTCACTGAGAAAAAAATTGATGATCCATGTCTTCACTCTTTAGGAGCTTCGACCTTTTCAGATTAATGAAAGAGCATTTGCTCTTTTCATCATTTGATAAGGTAATAGAGACCCATAGGCCATAGGGCTCCTGTATCCACCGAGTGCCACACCAGGTGGATGCACCCTGGTTTCCCAGTGAACGTGTCCCCAAACTCCTGTAACACTCTTCAAATTTCTCGAACCTGGGTAGGGGATAACTGCTGGGACATTGCTACCTCTTCCACTGAGGTGTCACTCTGAGCCTCACTGAGGAGATCAGACACCAGATCCTCCTCAGACTTTTCCTGCTATCCACTGCAAATGCTCAGCACAAGGGCCTCCCTATCATGGTAAGGTTTCATCATGTTAACATGGTACAATTTGTGCCCCTGCCTCCTGCCTGGTAGTTCTACCATGTAGTTAACATCACTGACCTTCCTTACCACCTTGTAAGGTCCCTGCCAAGCTGCCTGCAGCTTGTTGAGTCTGACAGGAATGAGAAGCATTACCTACTGCCCTACAGCATACTATCTAGCTTGAGCATTCCTGTTAGACCAGACCTTTTTCTGCTGTCTGGCTTCTGCCAGGTTCTAATGGGCCAAGCACATGAATTCCCTGAGCCTTGTCCTGAGGTTTAGGACATATACCACAACAGACTCCTTGTTGCATTCACACTTACCCTCCCACTCATCTCAAATTAAATCTAGAGGTCCCCTCACCCTCTGCCCATACAACAACTCAAAGGCTGAAAAACCTGTGGATTTCTGGGGAACCTCTCTGTAAGCAAACAACATATGGGGCAAATATTTATCCCAGTCCCTCTTAAACTGGTCTGCATATGCCCATAGCATGGTCTTGAGTGTAGCGTTTACCCTCTCAGCAAGATCATTAGTCTGGGGAAGGTGGGGGGTGGTCTTTAAGTGCTTCACCCCGTAGTACATTCACAGACAAGCCAGCAGGTCTGACATGAAATTGGCACATCTGTCAGTCAGTATTTCTTTTAGGAAATCTACCCCGCTGAAAATCTATAACAAAGCATTTGCCACCTTTTCTGCCTCAATGGAGGACAGAGCCACTGTGAAACGTGGGGGTACTCAGAGGGCCCCACAATATCTATAGCTACCCTCCAAAATGGCTCCTCAATCACAGACAAAGGCATCAAAGGAGCTTTCACCTTGTGTACTGCCTTGTCTACCTTTTGGCATTGCTCACAGGTCCCATAGTACCCTGTTACATCTCTGGAAATCCCAGGCCAATAAGAGTTCTGCATAATACGTGTGTATTTACATTTTATGCTCATATAACCTGCAAAGGGAATACCATGGGCTATGGCTAGAAGTGCCAGATGGTAGGCTGTGGGCACAACTAACTCCTGTATTCTCTCACACTCTAGCCCTTCCTCAGGGGTCCACTCTCTATACAGTAACCCTTTCTCCCAGTATACAGATTCCCCCTTCCCTTGGGAATCAGGTGCCTCACTAGCTACCTCTCTCTGGCCTTGTAATGTAGGGCTCAGAGCCTGTCTCAACACTCTTTTTGTAACCCTTCCCAGCTCTCCTTCCACAGGAAGTCTGGCATCCTCTGACAGTGGTGCCTCACTGTCATCCTGGGTACTACTACTCACCTCTGTCCTTGCAGTCACTCTGTCCAAGGAAACATCAGTTCCCACAAGCAGGTGTGGTTCACCTTCAGTCTCACTGCTACAGGGTAGCTCCCTCCCTGAAGTAACCACCTCACTAATCCTGGATGCAAGTGTGCGGTCTGTCCGGGTCTCCCCCAGGCTACCAGACCCACATGCTTGTCTCCAAGCTTGACTGCATGTAACTGCATGAACACATGGTACTGCATTACCAAACTCATTCCCTATAAGGACATATGCAGGGTTGTAGTTTGGTACACTTGTTGTCTCAAGACAACCTACTGTTGGCATTTTGTCATTTCCACTTACTGGCTCTCCCACCTTTTGTTCCCCACCTTGCCTCCGTGGACATCTATATGCCACATAGACCCACTGGTTGCATTTAAAACATTTAACCCTATGTTCTGGACATGTACCTGGACTAGTGGCTTCCCCTGCTACTGACATACTCTGTTGGGGCAGTCTGGGCTGCCCACTATGGGTTCCCTTAGACCCATGAGCAGCTCTGGGTATCCCTTTCCTGTGTAGTGATGCCCTGCTTGCTAGGTATAGGTCTCCTTTCTTCCCCAAGTCATCTCCAGTAAGGCACGGTCTATTAGCTAACTAGACTCGCATGTCCTCAAGCAAAGTGCTAAGGGCTTGTTCCCTCACCAAAAGGTCTGCCAGCCCTTCAAAACTGGTGACCTGACATCCACTCACCCCCTATGAAAATAAGTGCTTAATTCAGAAACATATTCACACACACTTTCTTGTGTCTATGCTCATGAAACATTTTCCTATAAGCTTTAGGTGTTAACTTAAAAAATTCTAGGAAACAGTTCTTTACAACATTATAATTTAAGCAGTCATTATTGGACAGTTTGGAAAGAACCGTTAAAGCTTCACCATGAAGTAAGGGGATCAGGAACCGTACCCAGAGCCCTTGGTCAACATCATACTCTTTATATACCCTCTCAAACATATGAATGAAACTATCAAAATGATCCCCCTCTGTAAATTGTGCAAGAAATTTACTGACGTTTGTTGCCTCTAGAGTTCATTTACTCGGTTTCCCATTACCTCCATGACTCTGGCGAAGAGTCAGCTTCTCCTTTTCATGTTGCCTCTGCCTCTCCTTCTCCTCAGCTTCCAGGTGTAGCAGTTTCTCATTTTCCTCAGTCTCTGGATGCATCAGTCTCTCTGTAGCTTATATGTCCAAATGCTTGGCCTCCAACTCAAGTCTCTTAACTCCAGATGGATTTTTAAGTCCTCTGTGGAAAGGTTGAGCTGTCCATTTTCTGAGAGTTGTACATCTCCACGGCCAGTCTGATTGTCCTCCTGGTTGCTATTCTCTGATGCAGTTGTGACTAAAGCTGCAATCATGTCTGTTTTAGTCAGGTTTGGCATGCACCAGTCCTTTAGCCTGGTATATCTCAGCCAACTGGCTCCTTGTCAGCTTGCCACCTCCCTGACTAACTAAGCTAACAAAAAAATAAAACAATTGTGATATGAACTCTGAATATTCACTGTGTGGCTGATTTAGAGTACAAAAACACCTTCAGTGGCCACTGTACACAAGCTACAGGAATTCAATATCCACACCACTACAAGCCAATTAATATGTGACGTGGCTATCTCACCACTATCAACTAATTAATATTTGATATGGATATCCCACCACTGCCAAACAATTAATATGTGATGCCCCTGCCTTGGTCCATTAATCAAGGAGCCTCAATCCTCACCACTAACACCGGTGAGGGATGTGCACATTGGGAGGATGACAAGTACACACACAGTAAAGTACAATTTCCCTTAAGAGCACACAGAGATCACAGTCAGTCTGGAGCTGGTTTCTTCCTCTCTCTCCAGATCCCCAGTAAGACTCCCCACTGGCAGTGCTATAGGGTTAAGATCTCAGCCGAGTAGTTAAGCCAAAACCTCCAGCACCCTCTCTGTCCAACCAGTACTTCGTGTCCTAGCCCAAGAAGCTGACACACACACTTTGAGATTTGATTTATATGCAAACACACAAACACTCCTGGGGAAGGTTGGCACAGGTTTACTAGCTATGCACCCTTCTGCCCAGACTATAAGGTAGTAATCACTGCCACCAACTACCCTTTATCAGCTCCTTTAAGGCCCTTCCCAAAGGGTGACCAATTCTACTGTGTAATATTACTATTATCCAAAAGGTAAGTGTGTCCAAGACTAAGGCTATTTAAGAGTGGCCTATACAGTGTCACCAAATACATATGCAAGTACTCTAACAGCTTAAATATCTCTAAACAAACTAGCCGCAATTAAAAGAGTACACTGTGGTTACATTTGTAAGACAAGCATACAAATCATATTACTATTCACAAATGACACAGAATTATTTACAAAATTTCATCTAGCTGGGCTGGCAGCCTTCACACTGTCACATCCATTGTTAGCATGTCTGTTTTAAGTTATGTTCATGGTTAAAGAACTGTGAGCAGGATTAAATATTATTCATCAACATGAAAGTATTGATGTTTAAAATGCTTCTTTATAACATAATCACATTTAACTGCATAAACTGAGTACATTTTCTCTGTTTACCCTCCCCTCTTACTCATTTCTGCACTATTAATGTATTCTTTATGCATTCTCTCTATTAAAAGTGCCTTGTATCTTAATTCTCATAATCAACTTGCCCTTACTTCATATAAACTGTCCGCACATACTCGTAGAATATGTTTGCTTATAGGCAAGCCGTTTTGTTTGCATTTTGTACCTGTGCTTCTCTGCACAATTTCATGGCAACCAACACTGCTGCTGGCCACAAATAGTGCTTGTAAAAGTGTACGTGCAATGAGCAGCATGCATATTCAATGAGCACTGCTGCTCATCATGATAACACACTGTAATCATGTTGATTTTGCACAAAGCCTACAAAATTGTTAATTAATTCCAGTGAAAATATATAAATACCTATCTATATCTATCAAATATATATATATATATATATATATATATATATATATATATATATATATATATATATATAAAACAATTAAAGGTACATTGAGACAGGAAGGCATGTTATGCATTTTGCACTTTTAGTATTTTCTCTGTATCAAAGCTGCTGTTTATGATTTTTAACTTTCTTAAAGGTAAAAAATTGCTTTGTCACATATGAGATGTTTCATTTCATTTAATTTTTGTAAAATATTCCATTTCTTAGTAATAACCCCCTTCACAGCATTAAAGTGTATATAGTAGACAACAAGAAAAAGAAGGATGTTTTCCGTGTAACAGTGTAAGCATATCTATTAGAGAATGCATCCATGTCTTCATGTGATTTAGAAAAATAAGGCCTGCCTATTCTGTTATGATCTAATAATGCATTATTCTTAATTTCATTTAGCTCTATGGTTTTGTATATTCGGGTCTATATTACAAGACCGAAAACGCATTCTTTCGAATGCGTCTTGGTCGAACATAAGAGGCTGAAAACGCAAAATATCAACGCGGCTGTTAAGCAAATTCTTTCCCTGGGAAAGAATTCACTTAGCCGCTTCGGTACTTTGCCATTTTCGGCACTGTAGTGTGGTCTCGGAGCTGGTATATTTACGTAGGGGGTCCACCCCCCCCTGGAAAAAAAATCACAGTTCTGACACTTCGACATTGTAAACTTTCGCTTACATAGGGTCAATTAATCACCGTTTTCTTTTTTAAAAGTTTGGTGATCTAATATAGACCTGTATACTCTATTAGTAACATTTTCTGCCCTGGATTTAAATCTGTTTTGACTTTGGTACTGCTTGAGTGAGGGGCATAACTCTAGTCATCTGTCTGAGTGCTCAATGCTGTTAAAGGGGAAACACAGGTACATA